>NC_050179.1:14691056-14711056 GCF_008315115.2 Sander lucioperca
CACACTTCAAAAAGGAAAGATAATCTGACAATAACATCAACTACATTTTTTTTTCTTTCTCTGGGGACTTACAAATGTGTATGAAATTTTCTCACATCTTTAAATGTATTTGCACGCTATTGTGCCTGTTAACCAGATTCCTACCAACTTACAAAATACAATTTTACTGAGTTTGCCAGAAATTGTAATTCAGAAACTAAGGGAGGTAGAGCAATCTATATGCAGTACACACATTAGAGCACAGTGCTCATGAAATTAACTGTCCAAATCCAACCAAGTGTTCAATAAACTTCCGGACTGCTGGAGACTGACTGATGTCTCATTGTAAAAATGCTCATGCATGAGATGAGGTGTGCAGCAAATTGTCATTAATCAGGTGTGGTGAAGTGAGCTCCCTTTTGGCTGTTTTCTTCAGCTTTTCCTTTGGAGTAATGCATGATCTTGTTAGACGTTTTAGTAGAAGTATTAGTTGCATTCATTTCTGAGGTGAATTATAGTTTATCAGGTGGGAGGAATGTGTTGTTTTTGTCCTAAAGGTGCTATTATCAATATTTTTCATATTAACAAAGAATGAAGACCTGACACTGCAGTTCCCCTTATCTCGATAGAGTTTTTCAGCGTGTTTCAGCTCAGTGCTTTGGTTTTCAGGCCCACATTGTCACTGTTTTGGTTCACTCTCAAAGCTTTTATCAACCTTGTTTCCACATGCAACAGGAAGCTGTTTCAACGTAAAAGCTCCACTCTACCCTACCTGTCCAGTAACAAATGGCAGACAAACAAAATTAGCATCTACAGTTGAAAATAGTTTATCATTTAGCAGCTGAAAGGTCAGATACTACTCTCAGGAATGTGTGGAGTTCAAAACAGAGCTACAAGTATAGACAGAATATTGAAACTATATACGCCAGAAACACAATTTCTATGAATGTCAATGTTGCTGAGTGTCTACTATTGAATGTGTAAATAGGCAATAATGATCCATAATTTTGTAAAATATCCATTTGGATTTAGGTGACAACATGACCTTATCTCTGGCAAACTTTAAGTCTAAAGAAAAAGTGTCTACATTTTTCATCCATACAACAATTTTGTTTCCTGGTGTGCAATGAACATTGTATCTTCATGAGGTCACTTGTGTAGCTACAGACATTTAGTATTGTTTCTAGTGTTTTCCAGTTTTGTGGAGAAAGGGGTGCAACTGTTGCAACTGGACAGTTTGGACTAATTGTGTATGTTGTGTATGTCTGAATACATTATTCACTATTGACTAATCATTTTGTACTTTAACAGTGCAGGTTATATTTGATCAGTTAAGACAGTCAGAGAAAGGGAAAGGACAAAAGAGATGAAAGGGTAAGAGATGAAAGGTGAAAATCATACAGCACGGTTGAACCAGGCATGCAAAAGTCCTGTTTTATATTTATTTGGAAATCTAATTTTTAATTTCTACCACAACTCAACTCTCAGTCCGAGTTTTGATTAATGTTTTAGGAACAGTGATGAGTTACCTCAGTGTGGCATTATTCAGATTTTTAGAAAAGCTAACTTGTTTCCAGAAAGTCTCTGCATCATATTTCTGGGTTTAGAAAATCTGGCAGAAAGAACGGGTAAAGTGCTCTATCTTTGCTCAGCAACTGCTTTGCAAAAACCCTGGAGAAAAGCAGTTAATCCCCAACTGTTCAAATGAAGCTGCTCATCGGCCAACAAACTGACATTATATTCATACTGGGCAGCAACCAGGTGCAAATACATATCAAATTCTGGACTTATACTTTATTTTTCATTAAACACCTGGCTAATAGATAATTTGATTTAATGCTTAGAACTGGGGATGAAAAGTTCTGTCCTGGGCAGTATTTCTACCAATGCACACAGAATTTCGGTTGTCAGGCTCAGATAATTTGGTTGTACAAAACCTTGCCTGCGGTTCCATCTGCGTCTTTTTTTCATGACATCTCAAGGTCTGGATCAATGGCTGTGGTAAATCAGTCACTGTGGCAGTGGCTGTGTTGATTTTAATCATTAGTTATTCAATCAGGGCCCCAGGAGGTAGCACGACAGACGGAGAGACAGACAGGCAGACATACAGCAGGTGGTGAATCAAGTGACAACCAACTTCCAAGTTCATGCCCAGAAGTCTTTTTCACATGAAAACTGACTCTCCATATGGAAAACTTGATGCATTTTTTGATTTGATGATGTGATTCTCCCTGACTGCTGCTGACTGAACTAGTGAAGAAGTGGTTCAAAATTCAATGTGGTGGGGAAAGACACTCAAATAAACATACACAGCATACTGAATAAATGTATACGTCCAGAACTGTACATTTTATGCATTCTGTTTTTTTCTTCTTTGCTTCACAAACATGTTCAGCCTTCATATGATACACTTTAAACTTCTGTTTCATTCAGCCACAAATGTGTGTTTAATTTCTGCTGGGACATCATGTACAAACCTTCGATACAAGGATTTGCCAGAAGATGTATTCTGCATAATCTTAACCATTATGCTGTAACATGCATTAAAAGGAAGTGATCAGGTAGTATGCCCATCTTTTGTCTGTCAATCTGTCTGACAGTCTTTCTGCCTCTTTTCCTTTCACCTTGCCACTATCTGTCTGAGTCTTTCTATCAGAGACACAGGGATGTTTTATCTGGGTAAAGTACACCACAGTGCAGTAATATCTCCAGAGACAGCCAGGGAGCTGATAGGTATCACTCTACAAACAGGCTGTTCCTCCCAGGACTCTACACAGAGATAATGTGCTGCTTTCTCGTCCTCCTATTTTCCCATCTGTCTGTCGCTGTCTTTGACTCCGTATCAGACCGCCTTTCTCTTTTTTTCTGTCTGCGTCTCTCTCCGCCTCTCTCTGGATGTATCTCTCTTTCTGTCTCACTCTTTCTTTCTATCTCTCTCCGTCAGGATGATCTCATGGGGATAGAGGTGTGTTACCTCTCCCAGTTGGAGATTCTGCAGATATTAGCCTTCTGTGTTCTCTCTAACACAGGATGGAATTAGAAACACCACCCCCAGTGTGAGCGAGACGTTCTGTATTCAGGTACAGTGGAATTGCACCAGTGCGGGTATAGGTGCGTTTGCGTGCATTCGTGAGGGGTGCCAGCTGTCCTGCAGTGTGTGTGTGTCCAGTGCGTCACCCTGCTTTCTCTGGCCCAGGTTCCCAGCCGAGTTCGGCATATGGTAACCATGGGATACAGGCTACAGATAAAGCTATGTATGCCACCAACTACCCTTTGACGTCATAGACCTCCTCTCGTCCCATCTTCTCTCCTTCATTCCTTGCACATACGCTGTTTTTTCTTTCTGTCTTTAACCCTCCTATTATGTTGAAAAAAATACATCCATTATGTTAGAGGTCAAATTGACCACACTTACAAACAGGTGAATATTTGGTACAGTAAAGTTTACGGCCATGAAATGTTGCCAGATTAGGCGATTTCCACCCAATTGGACGGCTTTAGGATAGATTATATCGGTAAATATTAGCTTGGGTGGGTTGACAACATTTTGGCCTGGTTTTTGATAGTGTTGTATTTCTTATTTTTTTCCAATATTCATATTATTATCTGGCTAATAATTACTTTTATTAATTAATAATTAATTTAGATAAAAGGCTACTTGATCTGGCTGGTCAACCACCAGAGGCGCGCATTAGGTACATTTCATGATCCTAAAAATATAAGGTTATTGTCTACTGGTAGTCCCTGGCAATGGCGGCACACAGAGCTTCAGCGAGCCAGGGATGAGAGCAGGTGGGCTAAGGTGTCAGATCTGTGCAGAGTACTGGAACTAAAACACTGACACATCATCAACAGTATGATAGTAACACTCAGCACTCAAGATTCACTCTCAGTGGTTTCTGTGACACAAAAAATATTTCCAAAATACTAATGTCTAAAAATACAAAAACGGCCAAAAATCCACAGAGCTACCTATAGGGCTGAAGCCCCACCTAGTGGAAAAGTCACAAAACGCCACTGAATTTGATATGTGTTTTTGTTATTCTTTGATTAGACCCAACCCTTAATAACAACATTAATTGGTTTTCATTTGTTGTGCAGAAAAAAATGTATTTCAATTCAATATAATTTGAAATTGAATTATACTGCTTGGTTACATATCTGTGTAAAATGTGGATGCGCTTGCACATTTGTGTGTGTATGTGTTCTCACTGGACACATTTTGAACTCTACTCACTAATTGTTCCTTTTAGATAAGGTCAAAGAGTGCTGGCCCAGCACTGCCCTTTGAATTGGCTCACGGCAACACACTTAAAGTAATTTGTGTCCTGCTCATTTATCGAACGGTGGCACAGAAACCTGTTCCCTCTTCTCTCTCTCTTTCTCTCTCTCTCTCTCTCTCTCACTCTCCCTGTGGCTCTGACTGAACACTTAGCCCCTTTGAATAATGTTGGTTGGTGGCCTTTGAACTTGAGTAAAGAGAACTGTGTTCCATGACGACTGTGTCTCCTTCCTTATACTATACAAGCCACACTGCTCTAGCTGAGACCGACTGCGCTAAAAAGAGACTTTGGAGTGAACTGCTGGGCTGAAAGAAAGACAAGAACAGTGCAGGGTCACATGGCTAATCTCCAACTAAAGCAAAAAGGACATGCTATGGATCCAACTGCTCAAAGCCATTATGCACCTTGTCTATCCCAACGGCCTCAGCAAAAATGAGCTGAATGATTGTAGCTGTTAATATGATAATCATTTATACATGTGTCAGAACTAATGGCCCCAGCCAACACAAAATGACATCAATGTTGAACTGAAAGCATTATTTCCCTAGGATACTAGAGAGGATTAAACCACAGGGCTTGTGGGAGACTGGAATTGTTTTTCCTCCCCCTGGGGTTATCTCAGGTAACAACTATTCAAGTATTACTAAAGAGCTAAAAATGGCCCATACAGTTATAGCAACCTGAATTCAGGTGCCAAGGGGTATTTGCCTGTGTGGGTGGTATGTGTGTGTGTGTGTGTGTGTGTGTGTGTGTGTGTGTGTGTGTGTGTGTGTGTGTGTGTGTGTGTGTGTGTGTGTGTGTGTGTGTGTGTGTGTGCAAGTGCCTTTGCATGCATGTGTGAAAATGCCCTTGGAAACTTGTGTTTGTGTGTGTAGAGATGTGTGTGCTGACGGAGGCAGGTTGGTAGCCAGGATATGTGTCTAAGAAGAAATCAGGGTGAGAAGACCTCCTTAAATGTGCACAGCGCTGCAGAAAACAACTTTGGCATTTGTGCTGGAGCACAGCAAATAAGCACCCGATAAGTAGGTCTATTTTGTCCCTGCAAACACTGCATATTTACCACTGTGTTGAGCAGTATTTTTCAATGATATTTTGTTCGTTCGCATTAGGAATGCGTAATCTGCTCCAAATGTGGTTGTGTGTCTGTCACAGCACATGTTATCAAATCAAGTGTTTTATCTCTCTCTCTTTTACTCTCTGCAGTCTTTCCACAAGTCTTAATTGCATTACTGTGCCACTTCTTTATATTTTAAATGTATGTACAAAAACACACATGGACCACATGCACAAAGTGACAGTACTCCACTACAGGGCATGTACATCCAGAATCATGGTTTGACCTCTTTCTTTTCCTCTCTGCTCTACTCTCTCTTTCATCAGCCCTCCACTTTCATCCGGCCATTCAGTCTTTTATTAATGCATTGGCTGTGCTCTCTATAAATGTAAACAAGATCCAATGTCTTTTTATGTCTGTTCATGTGTGGTGGTACTGAGTGCTTTGGACATGGGGAAAATAAGGTCAATCACCAATACTGCTCATTATCCTGCACTTTAATGGCAGACATCCACGGATGACATTTATTGCTACTCCGATGATAGTTAGAGAGCACAGCAGCTGTGTCTTTGTGTCTGTTGAAACTCGTATGATCTATGAAGTGTCTCTTCACATCGATGGCAGTGTCCCTGTGGACATACAGTAAATACAACTGTACAGTGCATGTGTGTGAGCATGTCCCTCGATCTGTCTGGTGCTGGTTTAAGTGATTACAGCATGTTCGTCATGTTTATGTACGTCTGTGTATGTCTTTCCCTTCAGGCCAGTTTCTCTGTAATCTCATCCTTGCTGATCTGATGCGGGTTGAGTGCCAGTGACCTTGTGGAGTCTCTCTGGTGCCTAATGCCAAACATGCTGCTGGCTCGACTCAGATCTCGTCATTCATACACATTCACACTGCTAGCTGCTAACATCCCAGGTCTGCTTCATGTCTTCCATCCATGGCATCAGCATGGGGAAGACACTCCAGTATATGTTGCGTGCCAGTGATTCTCCCACTACTGGATGCAAAAGCTACCCATCTTATTAAAAATAACTGTATTTGTTGATTTTGAATGGAAGGTTTAACTATTTATTATAACAAATAAATAATATATACCTTATTGTATACTTTATTCTGTCTGGGACTCTCTTCTGAGGCAGCAGGTAGACATGTGTCCCACTGAGTGCCGACTGTGTGACTAATGTTGATGTGAGCACATTACTAGACAGCTCCACAGCTACCTGTGTTCTTGTCCTTCTTCCCAGGCCTGTTCCCTTGTGAGAGCCACTGAGTTCACCTGAAGTTTGCGGCACTCAGGGAAATCGTATTTGTTGGCTGATGTGTTGCGATTAGCCTGCCAGGCTGCAGAAAGTACTTGACTGCTGTTAAAATTAGCCTCCTCTGTGTTACTTTCTACCCCCCCATCCCCTCTCTACTTCATCTTATAATACTAGTTCTGGTTCCATTTTTCTACGGTGTTTGTTTGCGAAAGGGTCTTTTTGCCCCCAGTGAGTGTTTAGTTCATACCACTGATGATTTTGGAGAAATGCCCACTTATTTATCTTTCTTAGGAAATGGGTGGAAATGAATAGCGAGAGATAAGCAAACATTGCTTAGACCTGATCATTTTCATGCAAATCAGATATGAAGAAATGTTATCTGAAAAGGAGATTAATGCTGAATCCCAAGTCTCTGTCTTACCCCTTCCCCTTACCCCTTCCCCTTAGTTTTGCACGTTCACGTGAGAGTAAGGGCTATCCCAATTCTTGTTTTGATCGAGGGGTAGGGCTAAGGGGAAGGGGTAGATACCCCTTAAAACCAAGCATATTCACGAGCTTACTTGAAACCAAGGGGTACCCAGAGTCTCATAAATGTAAGTATTTTTGGCTTAAATAATTGATTTAAAAATTATGACAGTATTGTTTTGTGCTCTACACAGTCCTGTACATATATATTTGCAACCATGTTCTTAATTGAAACATTTTTAAAAATCGCTGGTTTGCTACGCTAACGTTACATTGCTAATTTGCACAACAGTCCCGCATTTCTCTGACTAGCCTTGAATGGACTCCATGGCAGCCAGCTAGCGACGATGTATGATGGCGTAACCGTAACCAAGTGGTGTCTCATTTCATAGGGGTATGTTATTACCACTTGGTTTCGAGGGACAAGGGCTAGGGGTAAGCCGAAGGGCTAGGGGAAGGGGAAGGGGTAAGACAGAGAAATGGCTGTATCTTTATTTATTCAGCATCATTCAGTATAGTACATTTAGAGTGTCAGTGCTGTTTACAATTATGGATTAGGTGCCTATAAAATTGGGGTTTCTATTGGCGCAAATTAAAACACCCAACTTTTGTATTCATGAAAACAGCAAAATTTCAAAGTGGCTTGTTTGGGGCATACTTTTCCATGTAGATCTCAGTCTCGGCCCCCCATCGCTAGCAGATGGGTCTGACCCAACAAAAATCGCAACATGACAGCAACACGAGTTTGGAGTTGCTTTCTTTCAGAATTCAACCCTATAACTAACTGCGCCACCTGTTGCCAAAGTATCGTCACTGACATGAAGATGGAATATAATGAAGCTGACTAGCTCAAAGGTTTCACGTTGCCTCGAGCTCGAGCACCCACAGAAAATACTGAGCACCTACGTGTGCCAAACTGCCAGTAGGCTACATTCATTTAAAATTAAACATTAAAACATTGCAGTTGGTGCTAAGTGGAGCGTGTGAGCGCTGATCGCGGTTACGTGTCAGTTAAACTTCTCATCTCCAATCCTATCTGTATTTGTGAAAAGTGGCGCTGTCCTGAGTTGAAAGACGGCTTTATAATCGAATTAATATGCGTGTGTGTTCGTGTCGGCCGCTGTCCATTTCCTAAGGTTCTGAAATGCAAACATTTTTGACTACTTTTTTTTTTAAAGGGCGTGCGTCTGTGAGCACCCACGGAGGAAAACATAAATTGGCGCCTATTATAGAGGAAGACTGCAGATCTAATATACATGTTATAATTTATTTACAAGACTGTCAAAGGGAGACAGGTATCTTTCTGCCCTGTCAGACGCTGCTCTCCCTCTCCTCTGCCTGCTCCGTGTGTGCAAGTGACAGCCCGGTCAGCGAGCTTGTTTTGCCTGCAATCTCTTGTGGAGCATTATAACTTCGAAAAACCACAGGTTCCAGTTAATCTTATAATGGATATGTGTGTTGAGTTATTTAAACAAACGATCGGGGAAATAAACGCCTCTTGTCCGCGAGACTCCTGAGCTCCAGCCAGCTCACAGCGGGTCTGTGAAGGTGGACAGGCTAGGCGGCAAGCCAGCAGCCCCGGCAGTCACCCGCCACGGTCGGACCAAATTTGCAATTAGCCATCAAATTTCGTAAAATGGCCCATGTTTGAGCTCTACATAGTTTTTTTTTTAAAGATTATTTTTTGGGGCTTTTCCCTTTATTTTGAAAGAGGATAGACATGAAAGGGGGAGAGAGGTGGGGGATGACACGCAGCAAAAGGCAACAGGTCGGATTCAAAACCTGCGCCGCTGCAGGACTCAGCCAACATGGGGCGAACGCTCTTACTGGGTGAGATAAAGGTCGCCCCGAGCTCTACATAGTTGATTTCTCGCATAAGAAGTCTCAGAAGTGAATATAGAATATAATGTCGGTATAGGGTCATGTCTTTTTTGACTAAAGATCCCAAAACTCCTCCGGTAGGCCCTTTAAAAAAAAAAACAGTCCCTTACTGTAAAGATGACTGCTCAACATAACATTTTCTGCATTGCTTATCTGTCATTTTAAAGGAGAATTCGTTTTTTAGCCTCTAAACATGCTTGAAATGTCATTACAAGTGCCTACCCATTTGCAGTGATTCCTTCCGAGGGAATGCAGCAAATTTGACTGGAATATTGGATTGTATGAGTTCGACAATCGATTAGTGTGGACTTGACCGGAAAACAGGAAATAAACAGAGGTATGTGCACTGGCTGGATTAACACAACTTTTATGCCTTTCTGTCACATCTACTGCAGTCAGATTCGCTGTGTTCCTTCGGAAGGAATCACTGCACATGGGTAGGCACTTGTAATGACATTTCGAGCATGTTTAGAGGCTTAAAACACGTTTAAAACTTGCCCTGTTTAAGCCTGTTGGGTGCTAACGCTAGCAGGGGGATAACACAGTGTAGGCAGCACCGATTGGTTTCGTTTTTTTTGCTACTGCCAGCACTCCAAATTTCCAAACAACAGAGCTACGTGTTAAAATTGACCGGAATTCTCCTTTAAGGTCAAGTGTGGATATATAGAGATGTGATCTCATAAAATACATTTTTAGAAAAGAGATTTTAGAAATAGAGCTCAAACATCAGTACCCTATCCCAGCCTCTAAGAGCACCGCATATCTAAAAGAAAATGCCCAGTGCATCCTTGCCAAAGCTCTTGTAAAATATACACAGGAGCTAAAAGTAAAATGTGAATATGAAAGATCAGATCAGCTTCATTTACATGTCATGTTCTGATGCATGCCTGTAATGTTCCTGAAAGACCCAATGTGGTTCTGAAGGCCGCTGTGCCTTCTACTCGTACTTTACGTCACTTTTTCACAAGAATCTCTTTTTTTGGTTTTGTGTGTGTGTGTGTGTGTGTGTGTGTGTGTGTGTGTGTGTGTGTGTGTGTAATTGTAATTGTAATTCTAATTTATTTATTTGAACAGGGACAGTGCACAAAAAACATTAATAGATGTCTTGTGCCAGGTTGTAGCAAATTTCTAGTTTCCGCCCATAGTCCCTGTGTGTGTGTGTGTGTGTGTGTGTGTGTGTGTGTGTGTGTGTGTGTGTGTGTGTGTGTGTGTGTGTGCATGCGTGCGTGCATGCACGTGTGTGTGCGTGTGTGTGTGTGTGTGTGTGTGTGTGTGTGTGTGTGTGTGTGTGTGTGTGTGTGTGAGTGCTCACATTGGCCCACTTTTCTACAGCCAGCACCCTGTTGACCATTTGCCTCAGATCTTTCATGTTGTTTGTTTCTGCCTCTCAAAATAAACAAGTGCATTCTCTGGACAAGTAACAGTGTAATGTGTTTTTACAATATCACACCCAATTGCATGTGACCTTCAAAAGCAGCAAACACAGATGGAAATAGTTATGCAGGAGATAAAGAGATAGAGAAAGAGGGGGATCTATTTGGCCACTCTTTAAAGCTAAGTTAAAATAAATTAATTATAGAGCCACGTTATTCTTTAGGAGTGACACACACAGCTACTTAGGCTACATTCAGACCCACATTAGCCACAGCCAAAAAAAACACAGCCTCCTCATTCATTTCAATGAAGCCAGTCCATCGACCCAGTGGGGTGCCCGGTAAAAACCTGAACCTGGCATGACTTTTTGTCAGAGTTCCAGAGTAGTAAAATCTTGTCTCACAGTATTGTTTTTCTTTTTTTTTGCAGTGTTTAATCTTTCAAACTCAAACTGAACTTTCTGGATCACACCCACACCAGCTCAGCCCCCTGTTTTTTAACATGGGCTGTTTTTGGTCTGAATGTGCACTTAGATATTTTTAGATACAGTATTTGCCTCAATGGTCAGGCATCACACAATAAGTTTAGAAAAACATCACATCTTAATAAGTTCAGTAACACAGGAGGTAGCAGAGCTGTTCTAATGGAATGCTGACTTACTGTCACTCTTAATGTTTGATGTCCTTGATGGAATTTAATTCTTCAAATTAAACGATTTGAGGAAATTAGTGGTGAGAATCAGCACGCACACACACACCAATACTGTCATCCGTGTCAGCGCCTGGGGCAGTGTGATTGGGTTGGCTACAGCAGTTCAGTTGCTTAGTAACAGTGTGGTTGATCCTGGGTGTGTGTTTGTGCTAGTGGGGCGTGGTGGGGGGTCAATAGTCTTTACAGTATCAGTCCTTTCTTGTCAATTACCTCTTATCTGTGCTTCAGCACTGTGTAATGGAACATTTCTATTGAATCACACAGATATGATGGAAAGTTCTGGGGAATGAAATTGAATTATCTTTGTTTTTGCTCACATCAACAAAGAAAATGAAATATTTCTTACAGAACATCACAAACATCTCCTTCTACCAATTTAGAGCATGCTTGCTGTTAATTATTTCTATTTGTCATTTGATACATAATATTGAATTCCCTCCATGGCACTGTGGTGACATTGACTCAAAAATATGAGAAAATGTCAGCAGCATTGATGATCTATTTTCAATCAACTTGCACAAAAGTGAATACATCACATTTATATTTCTAAACATTGTTCTCAAATGGTCTAGCCTTAGGATCCACAATTATCCTTGGTCAATAAATCACTCCTTCAAACCAAACAATTCAAATCTATTTTGTGAAATTAAATATGTAGATACAAGACACTAAACAATGAACTAAATGGACTCTAATTAAATAATTACCCATGGCAACTACGATTATCAAACTGAGATTATCAAAAATGCTGGTTTTCTAGAGCGCAACAACTGATCTAATGAGCATGTCGACAACAGGTACTCAATCAGACAATCAATTCAATCAGTGACTGTATTTTCTTGGCTTTCTTAGAAGGAAAAAGGTCAGTGTCATTCAAAGCTCTTGGCTGAAAAAGAGAAAGAGAAAGAGAAACAAAACGTGACTTGCATTGCAAGGATTTGTCATGTTAAGTCAAGTCTCAACTACAGTCCTGTTACACAGTCTCTTGTTCAGTCAAGTATTTGTTTGAATTTTGTTCAACTTGTGCCCGGCTGTGAACTAATGGTAACGCTGAGAGGTGTTTTTCAAAGCAGGATTATAAAGCCAGATAACTGCAAAAACAATTGTACTACTGATCATACTGTGGATCTTGGTGCTCCTGATTTGCATCTGTAACACAAAAAGTGAATATCAGCTTTAGGGGTTTGATTCAGTCACACATATTGATGGATGATAATAATAATCTTGTAATTTCTGCTTTTTGAAACCCCCCCTTGGGGATGCTTTTTGTTTTTGATAAATGTGGTTTCTTTGGATAGGATCAAATATTTTTGTTTTTGTATGCTGCTTTAGCTTCGATGGCTTTATGCTATTATGAGATTATGAGAAATAAATGCACTCTACTGTTTACTCTACTGTATAACAAAAGGCATTTTAGTTCTACTGTATATCACACACACTTCACTCTGACAGACTACATAGGCTTGACCTTGCATGCACAGTACATGTACTGTACATGCCTAGCTGATCAGGATAAGCCTTTCAACCCGACCAGGGCTGTCCTTATAGAAGAGCAGCTGTGACCTCATTCCTAATTCACTCTTCTTCAGTAACTCCAGCATAATGGACAATTGGCCTTAAAATGTCAGGATTGGAGGAATTTGGTGGATGCCCTGCTCTCTCTGGATGGAATGTTTGGTTCCTTTATCGTGGACTCTATTTGCCTGTGCCAGAGGCCGGAGCTGGATTCAGCACAGCTGTGGCATCCCCCCCACTGTAAGGCCCCTCGTCTCCTACCCGGATACTAGTACAATGAAATCACATGGTATCAATGAGCAGTAGAAAAAGGCACAGGAACCTGTATTTGGTTTTGCCTCCCGCTATGGCTTCCAATCCACATCTGGCTGAATGAAGTCAGCCCCTGGAGCCCACCTTGATGGTGATGAAGGTGGCAGGGATGATGACCATGACAACCATGGTAGGACCAGCTAAACACAAGACATGATTGGTTGTAAGACGGCCTGCCCTTGTTGCCACTTTCTGGAAGCCTTCAACATGGCAGCAATGGTGTTAAGTCATCCTTTCAGAAAAAAAGAACTAGTGCCCTGATCTCTTATCCGCCCCCTTACATGGTGCTCTGACTGGGAGAGCTGAGCCATCACAATTTGACATTTGACACAAAATTTGAATCTTCGAATGTCGGAGGGAAGCACTAGAGAGGAACAAGTTAGTCAGCTGCTGTGAGAATTGATTCATTTTAATGTGGTTACCACAGTTGCCTGATGCTGCTGTGAAAAACAATCTAAATGCTACTTAGGTAAAAGTATGCATGTATAATAAGGAAAATGTACTCTAGTACAGTAAGTAAAAATACTCTTTATATATATTGTATATATAAATATTGCCCCTGTGACTTTTATTCTATATTATATTATATCATTAGTATTACTCATGCATTACTGTAAAAGCAGTATTTTACTGTTGTAGTTGATTAAAGTGGAGCTCATTTTTAACTATTTTATATAGGGTAATTAATAACTGAATTAATCTGCTAATTATTTTCTCCATTAATTGATTGTTTGGTTTGTAAAAACACTGAAAATAGTGAGAAATGCTGTCACAAGTTCTCATAGTCCAAAGTGACACTTTCACAATGCTTATTTTGTCCAACCAATGGTACAAAATTCCAAATTATTAAAAATAAATTACAATTATTAAAAAGGAAAAGCAGCAAATCCGAATCAAAATAGTTGCCAATTCATCGACTTATTGATTGATCGACTAATTGTTTCAGCTGTACTAAATAAATCCATGGCCCTGTCCGTGGTGCTGAAGTAGCAGACAGATTCGTAATCCGACAGAGTCCCACCCTTCTGTCAGTTTCGCCTTGGACAACTATCTTGGGGTTGGTGGTCGCGGGTGAATGAAACATACCGTGTTTGTCCCCCTCGTAAACATTAACAAATCTTTTAAAATATCTTTGTTTGTATGTTTTCTATGCAAAAATCTTAATTTGTAAAGTAGCTAGTAACCAAAGCTGTCAGATAAATGTAGTGAAGTAAAAAGTACAATATTTCCCTCTGAAATGTAGTGGAGTTAAAGAATAAAGTTGCATGAAAAGAAAATACTTGAGTAAAATATAAGTACCTTAAATGCCTTAGTTACAGTCCACCACTGCAAACTAGCAGTTTAGAATGACGTCTACATCCACGACGTTCCACTTCCGGGATTGCTCCAGTGCCGCAATTCCGCCGGATGCCACTCTTTTTTTTTACCTTCCATTTCCTTTGTGTAGGAATTTTAAACTCCGGTTGATTTATGAGGACTATGGTTAACTGCTCCTCAGGTCTCTGCAGGGTAAATCCAGACAGCTAGCTAGACTATCTGTCCAATCTGAGTTTTCTGTTGCACGAATAGAACAACTTTTAAACGTACACGTTCCACCAAAACAAGTTCCTTCCTGGGGCTATTTTGCAGAGGCACTGTGGCTCTGCCTGGTGCTTAGCGCCGCCTATGACGATTATTATTGGTTTGAAGAAATGCCAAAAAATCAGAGCACGTTTTTCTCGCATCCCGGAATGCTGTGTGGACAAGCCAGACCCTCCTCCTCAGCGCTGTGGAGGAAGGTCTGGCAAAGCAAAACTAAGAATGACAAATCTAAGCGACATCCTTTATTAAAAAGAACATTTGTGAGCCTATGCAGAACACGACCATGGCACCAACACTTGGAAACAAAGTGATTTGCCTGTGGAGCCACCCAAAAATAGATCTTATTTTACTGTAAGGTGCTTCAGATTAAAGAATCCTCTAAATGGCTTGCATTCTCAGAATCATCCAATCTTTTCTTACCTTTCTTTGTTTGTGAATAGTGGAAACACATAACAAAGAGTGTCTGTTATCTGTGATCAAACATATCATTCTTTAACAAGTAATAGCTGCAAAATGTCTACAGATACTGAGAATGTTAACCATGTCTACACCAATGTTAAACACCAAATTTAAATTGCTGCATGCAGCCAGAGATTTTTAAAGTACACTCTGATGGAGGTGACTACACTGTACCTGAAAACCTGGTTTGAGGCTGAATCTATACGTCCTTCCCTCCGTCTGCTCTCTTGAGTGTGTGTATGTGCACAAACTCAAAAGCCTATTGACCTGATAGGACTGTAAACACCGTCTACTGCTTTTGTTTGTGTGGAAATGTTTGTTTGAGACATTGAGCGTCCATGTGTGAGTGTGTCTGTGTGTGTGTGTGTGTGTGTGTGTGTGTGTGTGTGTGTGTGTGTGTGTGTATGTGTCATTGGCAGAGGTCATGTCAGAGAGGTGATCTTTATCTACTTGTGTGTCTGCCTGATCATGTCCACTTGCCTCTGTTTCTGTGTCACAATTCAAGATAGTGCCTATCTGAGACAATGTGGCTTTAGTTGCATTTATAGATCAGAGAACAGAGGACACTTTGGATATATCAAGATTTATACAGTTACGTAAGCCAACGTTTAACCTTGTTATGTTTGACGTGACAAAACCCGCGGCCTAGGGCAAGAGAAACATTTTGGAGTTAACGGTTCAGACAGTACGTCACAACAGCGAAGCTGCTCTGAGATGGAAGAGTTGTCCCGGGAACACACACACACACACACACACACACACACACACACACACACACACACGCACACACACACACACACACACAGTCCACAACCCAATAACAAAAACAGCCCTCTCTTATTGGAGGTGTGCATGTGTATCTATCTCGGGCTCTCACGTCCTTGTTAGCAGTAATGAAGAGTTATGAGTTTGAGTGGCAGTAATGACTAGCCTAAAAACATGGATGTGCTATTAGGCCACCGAATGACCAAGTATAATATGAATACAAATACAGCCATCAGCCCCTTGTTGCCACGGTGTTATGATAATAATCATATTACAACTATAATAAAGACACAGAAAGCTGCCCTGTGTTCATCAAGCGACTGCTGAATAGGATCTCAATGACCAATGTGTGCGGGGGAAAACTCATTATTATGCAAAAGAGGAGAGGTCAGCTGGGGCCACAAAACACAATTGAGAAATAGATAGTGAGAGTTGGTGGTGGGACAGATAGAGCGAGAATGTTTTGAATGAAACAGAAAAGCAAAATTGCAGCTGAGCCTTAGAGTCTAGTGAGTCATATATCTGGACAAATACAACAGTAGGGTAACGAACAGGGCAGTAAAGCATGATTTATGGTTCTGCGGAGGCTCCACGCAGAGCTTTCGCCGTAGCCTACGTAAGTGGCCTGAAGTTTATACTTGTGCGTTGGTGTGTGTGTGTTGAGCCGGCATGTGTGTGTGTGTGTGGGGAGTGTGTGGTAGAGCGAGGGTGAAGTGACAGTGATTAGCTTCGGAGCAAGTAGCGACTCTAGAGTCATAGTGAGAGAAACAAAGTGTCTCCCCTGTGCTTTCTGACCATGGTGGGAAATCTATAGTAAAGTTAACCCTCTCCTTGATTTCATGTTGGTTATGGAGAAGGAGAACCAGGAAATGAGTAGGGGGAAATGCAACGCTGCCAAGACACAACGTGCGTCGCCGCGACGTGTTTTTTCGAGAGGTGCACGTCAGGCTACGGCGTAGGGTCTGGCGTAGGTCCGTGTCTCCACGTACCTATGTACGTAGCCACGGCATAGATTTTACGCAGAAGTATAAATCACGCTTAAAGGACAAATCCGGTGCAAAATGAACCTAGGGGTTAATTACACATGTGTACCGTTCTCTGGGATAATAATGAGGGTCCCTACATGTAAGCTGAAGCACTGAGAACTTTGTAAGTGTACATACAGTTTATTAAAAAGATAGTTTAGAAAGACAGTACCGTTCTCGTATACAGGCGGGCGCCATCTTGGGAAAACAGTCACGACCAGTCGAACGACGAATGCCGTGCTTGAGCTGTGTTAATGGTTACTGGTTACACGGCGTTCGTCGTTCGACTGGTCGTGACTGTCTGTACACTTATAAAGTTCTCAATGCTTCGGTTTACATGTACGGACCCTCATTATGCTAAAGTAAAACTGGTCACATTCAATTAGCATGAAAACGTATCCCAGAGAACGGTTGACTCGGTACACATATGTAATTAACCCGTAGGTTCATTTTGCACCGGATTTGTCCTTTAAGTCAAGGAAAGTAAAAGGGAGAGAGAGGAAGGGGGGAGGTAAATTGGGAGAGGAAAGTACCCTATGGACTTTTTGGAAATACAGGCACAGGTTTTAGTATGGACTAGTGTATTTTTAGATCTCTGGAAAATATATCTGTTTTCTTTGTATTTCTTCACTCACAACAACATTCATGTCAGCTTGTATATATCAGATTTTTTCATCAGACTGCAACATTATACCAATATATGTGAACAAGAATAAGACAGAAAAATCTGGAACAACATTCCCTACCCTTTGATAAATAAAAATAATAATTGGCAGTTTCCTACCAAACAGCCGACATACACTCAGTGGCACAGATAAAAGGATCGGGCACAAAGCTCGGTCAAGATAGTTTGAACTGTTTTCCTAAAGCTATTTTGACCAGACAGATGGATTTATAGAGCAGGTGGCATAACACGTTGTGAGGTGAGGAAATACCATCAGGTGTTTAATAAATCAACAAACAGGACAAAAGGATAGCACATTTCTAGTTTAATGCAAATCTTAGTAAGTGAAACTTCCAGGAAAAGGCAACGATGGAGCAAAAAGCAATGACTCTAGTAGTCAGATAATAACAGGTGGACTTGGAACAGTGGTAAAAAAAGCTTTGCAAAAATATGTCAAAACATAAAATGTGTGTCAAAGTTGCAAGGTCACATGATTTTAACACAACGTTTTGTTGCATTGAATTGCTCAAAACATTTAGCAGGTTTGGTATCTTCATACTTACACCTCTTTTACACTGAGGGCTCAACCAGGGTTGAACTTGTGTTTGAAAGGGTTAACCCAACCCAGATCAACTCAGCTTCACGACCCAGGTCGAGAGGTGGGTCAGACGCAGGACGAATTCAATGTGAATTGCACGTGGGTCGCTAACAATCAGAGCGGTGGGGCACAGCATAGATTTTGTCCCACTGTGTTTTACGCTGGGTTTTCACAGGCAGCTTCAATAACGGCAGAGTGGAGCGGTTTAATTCATTACCTATGAGAACAGCTGTATGAGCGAAGTCTGCTGAAAGTGGCAAACGTGATATTTGTACAGTTCTTAGCTATGCTAGCTGACTGAAATCAGCAACTGTTCATCAACCATATAGTCTTGGAAAAACACAAATTGTTACTATCAATAAAACAAACTGCAGGGTTCCTCAACTCTGGTTCCTGTTAGCATCGTCTTATTTTTCAATTTCAAGTCCACCTATTTTTACACACAGTGACACAGCTGCAGTGCAGCTCAGACTGGCTGACATATTCTTTATAGAAATTGGCTGAAATATAACTTTGAAAGTTTAATCCTGTGAGGTATGGTTGCCATCCAGTTTACTGTAGTAGCTAGAAGGGCTCCAAAATGTCCTAGTATAACTCGGTATGTGTGTGTGTGTGTGTGTGTGTGTGTGTGTGTGTGTGTGTGTGTGTGTGTGTGTGAGAACGATACTATAACTATAACTTGTGAAGGTTTGGCCACTTGGTTGGACAAATAGCAATTTATGCCTTCCCAAGATATGTAAGTGATAAATGGGTAAGAGTTACTTTGTGCTCTCCCCTCTCTCTCTCTCTCTTACCGAGTGATCGTGACTGTACTGACAAAAGCTCTCATAGGGAAGTTGGTTGCTCTCCATGTGCAGACACCCTGGTTGCTGGGGAAACCAGTCTAAAGTTGTGAGCAAGAGGCGGTGCAGGCCTCTGCAGTGCAGCAGAAAAACAGCAGCACAAGCCTGAGCCTTGGAGTGACGGCATACACAGCAGCACTCATCACGATACACACAGTCACACAGTTCTCCAAACTCTGGATCAGTGTCTCTCTCTCCCTCCCTCTCTCTCTCTCTCTCTCTCTCTCTCTCTCTCTCTCTCTTTCCCTTCCTCTCTCCATCTCACCTGAAGAAATAAAACACACACTCATCAGCTCTAGTTGCTGTGTAGGAGGGTTTCGCTGTGGCTGGAGCTGTTTGCTGGTTAACATCAACAAGTCACTTGGAAATCAGAGTGAGAGGATCTCCTCAAATAACACTTTATGTTTGCTGTTCAGAGTGTAGCTGGAACAGAAAATGTGCTATTACACAAGAGCTAAGCTGGACAAAACCTGACAAATATACCAGAGACAATGTTAGCATTCTGACATTTAACACGTATAATATTCACAGTGCTCATCTTAGTTTAGCATGTTATAATGCTAATAGTTGCTAATTGCCAAGCTGGGGGCTGATGGAAATGACTAGTTTTGCAGGTATTTGGTCAAAAAAACAAGCCTGGGAAAAATTACATTTTGACCTAATGATGGCACAAGAGGAAGTAAGTTGACAATAAAGGTACAATTTGATGAGGACAAACAGCAAACAGCAGTCAACAAACATCACAATTTAAAAGACATAACTACAGTAAAAAATAACAGAACAGGTATGTATGATGTAAGGAAATCACCAAAGTGCTTCCAGTGCATACATTTGTGTCCCAAATTTAATGGCAGTCCTTCATATAGCTGTCGAGACATTTTACTCAAAACCACAAAATGTCAACCTCATGTTGGTTCCTCCTCTGGGGACAATGGATTGTTGAAATGTCATGCCAATCCATTTACTAATTGTTGAGGTATTTCAGTCTGGACCAAAGTGATGTGATGTACATAGAAATGTTTCTGTAGGCCTACCTGTAACTTTGTCTTGTTGCTCTGATTGGCAGCAAACAAATTCAATATATTTACCAAATGTGCGGAAGGGTATTTATTCTATAAATTTTCAGAAACAACAATTGTTCTCATTTATGCATTCATCTATTTTTATACCCATATTTTTGTATTGAAGGATCTTGCATCGTATAAAAAGCATGCAGCACAAAACCCTGA
>NC_050179.1:14716056-14863556 GCF_008315115.2 Sander lucioperca
TAGCAATTTCTCTTCACAGCATAACTGGGAAATTTTATTATTATGAACATAATTTCTGGAAGACAGGGTTAGCTAAAAAAAACAGTGGTATGTATAGAGTTATGGCAGTCTTAACTTTGCTCTAAGATTAGTCTACTGCAAGCTAGACTGTTTCACAAAAATAAAGACTTAGATTATTTTGAGTGTAAAATGTTAGGACCCCTACCGGCAAAACTAACTAATTTCCGAAAACCGAATGACAAAAAGGAGGGATCATAATTTTGGTTTGCAAACATTGTTGTGGAGTGAGCAACAAGAGAGATAAGAGTTTTTAGAGAACTCAGTAATCTTTTGTCAGTTTGTCAGTTTGACTGAGGAAACTTATCTTTGCATGATCAAATTTAGAAACCTCTGCTACAGCTACCAAATCTTCCCAGTAAAATAAACTATTTGTTGTATTCTTCCAGAACGCAAACCTTTTCTGCTGGAGTGAAGGGAGCCGAGTGGTTTGATGTGGTTACAGTATCAAGTCAGCCATGTTTTTTAGTTTAAAAAAAAAACTTAATTTACCCAGATTTTGTGGCATCTCCTAATTAGGATAGTATATAACTAGACTAGGCTATTAGTTTGATCAAAGCCATAGAGTCTATCTTTGTGAAACCAGCCAAAGGTCTCTTTGGGTCTTTATACTTGCTCATGAATTCCTACCACTCGGAGGTTAGGTGTCTGCAGGCCTTTACTTCGCCTTGTAAAAGGACTGGTCCCCAAATAAATATGACCCACTAATTTCATCTTGCTTTGTCACCTTCAGGATTGTCCACGTGCAGTAGGTGTCAATCCTCTCAGCAGTCAATGTGTATGTGATTTTCATATAAACTGTGTGACATATTCCACATAACGGTTAAGAAATTAGGTATTTGAATAAGGTGTCTCAGTATCCTGAAGCTATACTTTGACGCATGCAGTCTGTGGTGATCTATTTTGCTTATGTCTTTATGCATCCACAACTTGTGTTGCAAGACACGCTGACCATTTTACCGGACAGAATGTGCTCTTGCGACAAGGACAGCTCAGAAAACCCTCCAGTAATAGAAAGTGAAGAAGAAAATGGAAATGAGCAGCTGATTATGCACCAGAGACCTTCTATTAAACCGCAGTGGTTGCATTGCAAATGGTGGTGTGTGGCATTCTTTAAATCTAATTTTCACAGACAATTTGATATTTAAGGTAAACACTAATAATTTACATTATTTTTTAAATGAAAGTGAAAATAATGAACCCTGTGTGCAGCAGGCAGGGACTGATTGAAAGCCACTCATAACTTGATGGCAAATGAATAAATGTGTCTCTTCCTCTGTTGTTCCTCAGAGGCCTCTATCTGTCTCTGTCTCTTATTTTTAGCCCATCTCTCCTTATTGATTCAAGATTGATGATCACAGATTAAGCATGGAAGTAAATATACAGACAAACACAAAGACATTCCTGCACACACACACACACACACACACACACACATGCAAGTGTGCACATGTGGCATCAGTAAAGGAAAGTGTGATATATGTCGCTGGCAGTGATATGTATTGATTTACTCACTCGCGAGTAAAGAGATATTTTAAAGAGATGTTTTATCTGATTCTGCAACTTAGATCACTGCGTAGTAACACCTTAGCACACAGTGTGCCCTATTGCCTCCATTTAAATGGCATCACATCAGGAACTGATGCCATTAAATAGCTAGGTGATATGCAATGGAAAATTCCAAGATGTTTCATTTTTTTGCAAAGTTTCCTATATGGACTGTCAAGTAACTCAAGAGACTGTTCGGTCAAATAAACCAGTGCCCAGCCACCCACACGCCATTGAACACACTTGTTTCCAATTTAGTCATTTCTAAACAACCCCCCCCCACCCCACACACACACACACACACACACACACACACACACACACACACACACACATACACATAATATTTCCCTTAATTGTCACTCTCTCCCTGCTGTGTGTTAGACAGATGCGTCAGTGTGACAATAATGGAGCGCAGAGGCATGTGAGTGAGTCCTGAGATGACGGAGAGCCTGGCGTCCCCAAATCCCCCTCTGCTGCACCATGGCTCTTTGTCACGGTATAATCCTTCCTCACTCGCTGAGAGGCCAAGAAAGAGATTCAGAGAGAGGGAGAGGCAAGAAGAAGACAAGAAAAAGAAAAAAACATTCAACAATTATATACGTAGTTATAGATGATCAACAAATGGCAGAGGCAATGGCAGATATGGCAGAGAATAGAGAATGGATTTTAAGGAGGTGAGTGATGCTAAGAGGGAGTTGCTTAAAGAAAACAGCTTGAAGGAAAAGGTATGACTCAGCTGCATAGGCAATTAGGACAAGGTGCAATTCTTAGAATCCAAATTTAAGAAAGCCATTTAGAAACTGTGAGACAGAGGGAGAGAAAGGGACAGCGAGAACAGAGAGAGTCAGTGGCCATTGTGTGTGGGTAGAAGAAGAGCAAAAGGAAGAAAGAGAGGGAGCCAAAATGAAAATAAGAAAGAGTGAAAGACTAAGGCAATTAGCTCATTTGAGTTGACAGAGCTGAACCAGAGTGTTTGGAAGTGATAAGGTAGTGAATGTGCAGCACAAGCATAAGGCGAAACAACTGCATCTTCTCATCCTTCTATTAATACCAGTGACACGCCATTGAACACACTTGTTTCCAATTTAGTCATTTCTAAACAACCCCCCCCCACCCCACACACATACACACACACACACACACACACACACACACACACACACACACACACACACACACACATACACACACGCACGCACGCACACACACACACACACACACACACACACTGGCCTGGAGCATATTTGCTGGTGCTAATGGTCTGCATAATTCAAACACAACAGAATTAGTGTTGGAATAACATCACATTTATGGCGCCTATGTTTACCAGCAGTTTATTTCCAAGCCAATAGTTTAAATTTGTGAGAGTGATTTGGAGGGTAATCCTCTGTGTATTAAGATAAATACCTCTCCTAAGAACACCATATTTTCTTGCATACATTTTAAACCTGCCCTAAGACTTATAACCTTGCATTTTTTTGTATGTACACAATGTGCATAATTGCTTTTAATAGTGCTTTCATTCCCTAGCAGACGGTGTGATTGAGTGTCTTTATTGGCTGAAAGAACATACACATGCCAACACATACAAACGCATGTACTGCGCAATGCTGATAGACAACATGTTTACTGTCAGGGTTGTGGGTTGTTAATGTGAAGAATATGTGGCAGTGAGTGAAATCAGATGACAATGAAGTGTGCCCATGCACAAACACAAACAGTGGCCTAGATGCAGCACATTGCGTCATATTTTAAACATCAAGCCACTTATACCATTGACACGTTGTCAAGGCAGTGCATCCATTTCAACAGCTGTCAGAGTAACAATAGAAATTATCTGTAGCATGATGGGTGAGTAATTGGCTAGCTAGTTTATTGAAATAGTTTGTAGAAGTTCAGAGATGTGCAATTATCTCAACAAAGCCACTAAAAGCAACAAAACAGCCTTAACAAAGCCTAGATTTGGTTATTTTCCTATAAAACTGCTCTCATGCTCCATTCTGCCTTTAAAACGTAACTCTTGCCAAAATGGCTTTTTGTGAATGTACCCAAGTCAAACTTTCGTTTAAAAGCATAATTAAGACGGAAACGCCACTTTTAAGATTTACTGTGTTTTCGTTTTCGGTCAAATGGCCTTTTGAATGGGAGTGCTAGGGGCACTACTATGATCGCATCAAAATCACTATTTTTAAAACACTAAGAAGGCTCGATACAACATAAAACTTTGCTCGAAGTATGACCAGGGGCTCTACACATGAACTCGAGCATTGAGAACATTGTTTGTGTACACAGAATTTACTAAAAAGAAAGGTTTTGAACAACTCAATTAAGCAGTTGGTTTTTCCGGTCGCCGCCATCTTGCCAGTCAAAAAGAGTCGATCTCCGAATGTGAATGAACGAACTCCATAGGCGGAAATGTCATTCTTATATGAGGCTCCTTTTTCAACTACAAGGTCAATATTGTTTTTCAATAACGACAAAACAACTAATTATCCGTGCATTTCTATGGAACTAAGCTTTAGGAGCTTTCCATCTTTACTCTCCTCCCTGTTATGTTGCATTCGGAGATTGACTCTATTTGATGTGTTCTCGTACATACTCGCTGCCCTCGACACTTCTTGTTCATGCCGAACTGCAGCCCATATCCCAAAGAATACCGAAAATACCACCTGGCTGTCTTTGGGCCTCATCACCAGATTGTTTCGGGAGTAATTGGCAATCAACCTCTTCTGTCGTTTAGGTATGAGGATGTGTTAGGGAATTGGAAAGCATTTTCAACCAATTGTCAAATTTTTGTAGAGGATAGAGGATGAGGATTGACCAATGTGTTTGGCATGTATCTTAAGTAAACCCCTACTTCTTCCATGCATTCCTATTTGGGGTGGGGGCTGAGGGAGCTTGAGCTTTTCCCAGCATTCATTGGTTGGCGGCATTGAAACATCTTAAAGAGTTTGCCAGCCAAAGAGCTAACTCACACACACAAACACATTATCACTCACATTCACACATAATTTGAAGTCGACAGCTCACATGGTCAGCTTGTGTTTGGACTGTGAAAGAAAACTAAAGCACCCAGAGAAAACACAAACACAGTGACAGCATGAAAACTTCACACAGAAATGACAAGAGCAGAGGACAAGACTGCTACTGCTACTGTGCTGTTGACGTTTTCATCATTGTAAAAGCATTTTGTCAGCATTGAGAAATATGGACTATTTTAAATGCGACTACCCATTTTTAAGTCATGTAATATGTGCGAAATATGCAAGACTTTGACTTGCCTCTACAATACCTAAAGGGGGGGGGGGGGGAATAACGGAATAACGGAAGCCTGAACACTAGAACCACCATAGCCCACACCATTGAAAGTTAAATGGAATTATTCCGTCATTGTTATTGCTGTTTCCTTTGGAATGCAATTGTATTAAATATTAAAGAAATGAATACATCATGAAATAAATAACTTAGGCCATAAATATATACATAAATGTAAATATAAATGAGTCAATATAGTTCAATCAATAAATAAATAGGTTTCACTTGTATTTATTTTAGGGGACTTTTCATTTTACTTTCACTGTCACATTTATTTATTTCCCTCTATATTTATTTTCATTTATTATCTACAGCTTTAGACCAAAGCAACTAGCTAGTACAGCCGTGCTTCTTCTCCCTGCCTCCCTTCGTCTCTCCCCACCGCTGAGACAACTTGGCTGTGAAGACAGTGGATACCAGCTCTGGAGATGGACCTTCAGTACAGCTGTACATTAGTAACTTCATTTCAGCCAGAGCAAACCCCAGCGTCAGGGACAGGTTCACAGTGCCAGCAGAAGTTCTAACTTGCTGCTACCTGAAGAAAACGTTAGCAGCTAACGTTAGACCCAGCGCCAAGGTCAGACCTCCAGTGCTGGGTCTAGCTTCTGCCGTTTACTTCAAGTAGCAGCATTCCTTGCATAACCGCCTGAGCAGCAGGGAACGCACTAGCTAGTTAGCCTGGGAACCAGACAAATCTGCCGAGCTCATGTTTTATTTTCTCTGGCAGATAATGATATGCTAGCAATGCCAGGCTACTAGCTAGTTGCTTTGAGTCTGAATCTGTGAGATAGCCATGTCGATTTATTTGAGTGCTAATAAATAGAGAGGGAAATCAATACATTTGACATTATGGAATAAAAGAAATAAATAAATGTGTACATTGAAATAAAAGTCCCATGAAATAAAAGTCCCATGAAATAAATAAAAGTAATACCTATTCATTTATTTATTCAACTATAATGACTCATTTACAGATTTATATTTACATATATTTATATATGTATTGCCTCATTTATTTATTTCATGATGTATTCCATTTGCATATTTTTTTATTTATTTATGTATTTAGTCATTGATTTAATATTGAATAAAATGGTATTCCATAGTTCCCCTCCTGACCTCACTTTTCTTAAATACCAACAATACCTATTCTGCACATTCATATATTGTCATAATAATATGATAATGTTTGGAAAACCAAGGGGTTTTTGGTTGGTTTTTTTTTCACAAAAACACCCCCCTTTATTCGCCAGCAGCACAGTGATTAACGTTGGTACTCTCCGTGCATAGAGACGCTGGCACGGCACCCGCAATATTCATTTAAATATTCGCAGTTGATTAGTCCCAAAGCTCCAAAGCCAAAATAAATGGTATTAAGAACAGCCCTTGAAATAACACAACTCAAGGTCAGATAGTGGCTGTCAAGCTAGAAACCAACAGGTGACCACTATGTATTCATTTTTCATTTTCATTTAATCCTCTTGACCCCCTTGGGAGCATAGGGCATCCACTATGGATCTCCACTATGTATAGCGCTACAAATTATTTGTAATAACTATTATTATATTTATCTCTACTAGTAGTTGTACTAGTAGTTAGCAGTGATGGAGTACTTGAGTCCTGAACTTGAGTCGCTATTCTCTGGACTCGAATCTGACTCGAACTCAGGTAATGGTGACTCCACTTGGATTCTTCTTTGGTGACTCAGACTTGGACAAGGACTAGAACACTGGGGACTCAAGACTTGACTCGGACTCAACAGTTGGTGACTCGACTACAACACTAGCAGTTAGGCCTGTCCCTTTTCACAAAATCAAGGTGAAATCAGTGTTAACTAACACATAATTCATTCCACTTAAATTAAACACATTCTGCGTAGTTTAGGTATGTTGTAGGATTAACGTCTTTGTTTTTCTCTTTAACCTACAGTCTACAAAAATATAGTCACAATTTGAAACACAAAAATCCTACATTTGCTAGCACATGGTTAAAATGTATAATTTTTTTTCCTATTGTTGAACTGCCAAAATAACACTTTTCCACCATACAGATACAATAAACACAGACATGAAATCAGTACTTCTACCATATATTGGAACATATCATAGTTGTTTATGATGGATTTTCTCTTTAGGAAAGACGCATTACTTTATTAAGTTGTGAAACACGCCAATCATGCTCCCTCAAATTGAAACACTACAGTTCTGCTTTGTGTGATTTGTTAAACAGTATAAATTATGAATATGTTCTTTATCACATCACTCTGGTCTATCTTCCACAGCATGAATTCAGTACATACAAGCCAGTGAATAGCCCCATTGAGCTTTATTTGGAATGGCTGTCTAACCAAGGTCCTCAAAGTAAATATGAATACAGTACATTCTGTCAGGGTCACAGTTAGCTCCCTATTCACACAGTTCTATGTCTACCACAATTTCCTCAACAGCCAATCACCATAGCACTGGAATCCAGGGGAACCATAGCAACCGCAAGGCCTTGGATGTTATTGGCAGGGTCAATGGAATGAAAGAGAAAAGAGACGGAAGTCAAGTTTAAGAAAAAGAAAAAAACTGAGTCCATACAACTGCCAAAACTGCCACCGAGCTGTGGACATGTGACAGTGAATCTGTTAATGAAGCTACTATGAGCTCAAACAGAAACTATTGCTTAATAGTTTAACTGGGTAAAGCAACAGTGGAAACTACAGGGGCTGGACAATACATAACAGTCCAATACAACAGCGCTCCAAACTGCAGCTTCAAAAATACGTCAACAAAAATCCAACATTCAAAGCACATTTAAAGTGTTTCTTTCTGGCATTATATATTTGTGGCTAAACATGAACTAAACCTAAAGTTAAGCAAAAGACAAAATTACTAAATATGTATTAACACTTAGTTAATATGTTTCATCAGCAATGTTTGGGTATAGTTTGATCAGATTTGATTTACAGTGGTATGTCCCTGTCAACATAAGCAAAAACCCCAAAACCTCATATAATGATAACAATTAAGTATCCAAAATCTCAATTTACTGTTAACTACAGAGTAAACTATTGAGTTATATTGGGAGTAGTGAATGGGTGAATAAGGGAGGATACAGCCAAAAACAGAAATCTCCCTCCCAACTAGAATGATTCTAACTATGTTAGAATATGTCGATGTAGGACTACATCACTTATATGAAGAGGGTCATTAAGGAAATAGGTTTTCAGGGTTCTTTAAACTTCACAAAAGCAGAATTTATTACAGCTTTAGCACTGGATTGCAAACGTGCTTCTGTTCTTGTGTGAATCCCCTGCACAGGGATATGATAATCACTATAAGTGAAATATATATATATATATATTCCGTTTTGTTGTTGTTTTTATTTGTCTTTCAGCTTGTGTTCCTGAAGGCATTCTGCTCTGGATGTCACTGCTATGGAGGACATTCTTTTTCAAACACACACACACACACACACACACACACACACACACACACACACACACACACACACACACACACACACTGCATGCAAGATAGAGAGAGACAGACAGACAGAGAAAGAGACCTCCAGGAACAACTTCCAGCTGCCACCCCTTATCCAGAGCTGCACTGGTCCAAAGAGAGCACACTGGCCTACATTACAATGACACTGACATATATTTTACACTGGAATATAAGAATGTGTCTGCTTTAAGGAAGCATAATGGTAGTGTCATATTTTGTAGAAGAAAAAAAGTTTTGTTATATCATGTTTTTTTTTCAAAATGTATCATGTCATGTGGGCATGCACACAGGTGCCTGAGCAATGAAGCAAGTGGAGCAAATGCATCATTCTATTAGGGGGAGCTAAGTTATAGTTTAGCTACCCTAATGTTTGTCTTTTTAAAAATCAACTTATTATACTGTGAAGTGATTATATTTAAGCAGCCTATATCAACGATCTTTTTTTAGCAACTGACAAAAACAAGTAATCAAAAAAATCACACATTTTAGGACTACCCTTTGAGTTGGTTCAGTCCAGTGCCTGAATTGAGCTAAAAGAGGTGCCAGTGCCCTAATGGAGCTCAACTGTGTGGTTCCGGAAGTAAAAATCCCATTGATTTTCTCCATAAGGATTTTGATTATCAGCCATAATGTCTAAACCATCGGAGGTAGACTGACCAATGAGCAATGTGGTTGTGAAACGAAAATTTCTGCTCCTGTAGAAGCTAGAAGTCTGTATGAAATCAGCCTTGTTTTAATAAAAAACATGTTTTATTCGCAATCTTATGGAGAAAAACTGCACTACCCATAATCCTAAGCGTAACAGCAACGTCTCTGATTGGTCTAACTCACTGTTACCATAGAAACGTTTACAGTACCCGCGGCAGACTTTTTTTTTGCTTTATAAAAGCAATTTTTGAAACATCAATGAAATAACTGAATGGGGAAAAACACTTCCGGAACCAGAGCCGTTAAAAAAGTGGGCGGTCACTGTTGAGCTCTATGCATAACATTATCATCACACGTGTCTTGGATATATTTATATTTTTACACATTTCTTGGTTATATTTCACTTTAAATGTATTTTTGTATGCATTTCCTTACATACATTCTGGGCTTGACATTAACTTTTTTGCTCACTGGCCAATGTGGCTAGTGGTTTTCCAAAGTTAGCCAGGCAGCATTTTCACTAGCCACTATTTTGTGGGAAATTATGTTTTATTTGATTAAAGTTGACTGTGGTGTGGTGACCATTTGTGACCAATGTTAGCTAACGGCTGTGGAGATGGGACATTCGTGAAGGAACAGAACCAAAGAGTTGGCTCTTTTAAGTGTAACATAGCTATCGATGTTTTGCTTTTGACTTGTTGATTTTATTATTTGGAATATATTCTAGACTAGTGCAGGTAGCGGTTTCTTGACTTAATCCAAGAGGTTAGGTGGTGTAGAAAGGTAGGAAATTGTTTTAAATTACAATTTTCTTTCTGGAGGACCCCCCGCCAATTATGTATCTTTCCAAGTTTGCTCCCCCATTTTAAAACAAGTAGGCACCCATGGACTTGAACACATACAGTAGGTGTAAGGGCATTGCATGTTTATGTTTTCACCTGGAGTGAATCGGGGCAGAGCAGAACATCCTTCCCTATTACAATAAAGTAAGGTCAGTCTCATACCCTCTCCAGCATGTGACAGGAACTAAGCACCAGCTACAATTTCTTCATACTCTCAAAGGAATAATATTCTGACAGTATTATTTTTTTCAGAAGAAGGTCACTCACCTGGTGCACACAGCCATGTCGAGGAATTAGAAACAAGCAAAGCCCCATCATGTATCTGAGCTGTGTTTCACAAAATGTAAAAGTCTGCTTCTCTTTTCGATATTTTGCTGAAGTAATTCAAAGAACTGCTTTGCAGTGTAATCAGAGGGAATCCCTTTGTTTGTCCTCTAATTTAATTTGCATACAATATTTTCTTTGTTAATTATATAATTAAAGTGTTTGGGAAATTTAACAATTTAAAGTGCCCATATTATGAAAAAAACACTTTTTCTGGGATTGGGGGTGTTATGTTGTGTCTCTGGTGCTTCCACACACATACAAACTTTGAAAAAAATCCATCCATGCTGTTTAGAGTGAGATACAGTTTTTGAATGTGTCCTGCCTTCAGTCTCTGGGTGAGCAGTTCAAAATCGGCACGGCTTGTGACGTCACAAGCCGACCGCTAACCGCAACCATTAGCTCGTAGCGTTAGCATGCTAACACTAATGCTAACGCTAGCATGCTACCTCGTTCTCAATAGCAAAGCACTGCTACAACACACACAAGTTCACCATAATCTACAAAAGAACTACTTACATGTGCGCCCTCATTTAGAAGTCTCCCAGCTAATCCTGCCTTGTAACTGACCGAAGTTGTAGAAACAGCCTTTCTTTTACTGTCTATGGAGCTAGCTAGCTAGCTGACATGATCTACATCTGAGCTACTGCGCATGTGCGAGTGAAATCAAAGATAGTGTCGGTACACGATCCGTTCTGCCTGCACGATCCGTTCTGCACATGCGCAAGATAATACTGTTTTACCGAGGATACGACCTGCACGATCTGTTCCACGCTAGCCTATGGCTAGCCTCCACTGGGAAGCTAACGTTAGTTTAGCTAACAGCTAATTCGGCTAACCGCTAGCTGACAGCTAGATTCAGTCTAAAATAACGTTAACTCAAACGTAATGGGAAAAGCAGGCTACATCTAAATTAAGACTTCACAGTAATAACAATAAAGACAAGTATTGAGTGATTGTATTTTAAATGAGCACAAGTAAAGTAGAACTGACGTAACAGCTGTTATATATGTTAGGTGTTTGTTATATATGTCAACGTTTATTTTCAAGTTTTATTTTGAGGGTCTTTTAAAGTTATTACATGCTATCTCAGCTAGCAGTTAGCCGAATTAGCTGTTAGCTAAACTAACGTTAGCTTGCCTGTGGAGGCTAACGGCAGACCGCTACAATCAGCTAGCGGTTAGCCGAATTAGCTGTTAGCTAAACTAACGTTAGCTTGGCTGTCGACCAGAAGCGTGGAACAGATCGTGCAGTGTCGTAAATCCTCGTACAACCGCGCATGCGCGAACATTTTGCGCATGTGCAGAACGGATCGTGCAGGCAGAACGGATCGTGTACCGACAGATAGTACAGAAGAAGAAGAAGAAGAAGAAGAAGAAGAAGAAGAAGAAGAAGAAGAAGAAGAAAAGTAGCTAAAACAGAGACCAGGTGAAAAGAGGAGCTGCAGTAGTGAGAGAGAGCAGTGCAGTACAACAAAAATATGGTGTTTTTTGAAAATTAAACCATGTAAACCTATTCTGGTACAACTTTAAAATACAATTATGAACCTGAAAATGAGCATAATATGGCTGCTTTAAAATGAACCTAGTTGGGACTGGTAATTATTTCTGTAGACTATCTGTAGATGTGTGTGTGCGAGACTAGCAGTCACCTCTTCTCTACTGACTCTTCTCTACTGTCTACTATCTCCTGTCTTTGTTGTCTTATTTTACCTTGACGCAAGGACCAGTCTAATTGAAAAACAAGCAAAACCCAACTTGTTTTGAGGTTTTCATTCAAGCTTATTTATGTCTCTAATCTTGACTTTTTCAGTGTGTTCACATCCCATTGTTTTTGTAAAATAAAGTTTGGGTTATTTTGTTTAATTTATTTTCATTAATAGCTAAAATTCCAGGGCCATTTTAACAAAAAAGAATGAGTCCTCCTAATTTGAAAATTTGCATTTATCATTTCGCAAATTTAAGTTGCTAGACATTTAAGAGTGTGAGCTATGGTAAAAGAGTGCAGTCAGGTGTAGGCTGACTAATCAAGCGTTGAGAGAAGAATGAGAATTGAGTCTAGGCCATTTCTCACTTCTAAGAGGACCATGGATCATTTCTTACAATCCCTTTGTGGGCACAAAAAGGCATCAGTCAGTGGAGAAACTGTGACAGAATTGCTGTGGCCTGCCACCTGACCAACACCTCTTACTGCTGGGAACTTCATTAACAGATATGGATCTCGAGGCACAAGGACTTGTTCCCAATAAACCCTTAACCTCATAGAACGCCAGCCGTCGAGCCTTATCCCAGCCCCTTTCCTGTTGTCTCTCTGCAGATCCTGTCTGGAGTGAGACACGCTATATAATGGCAGCTTAGCCATTCCTTTTACCTTGTCCATCCCCTGCCAATATGGATAGCATTAGCCTCTGACATACTGCTTACTTCAAAAAGATGCATCACATCTTTGGCCAAAGGTTTACCAGTAACACATTGGCTGAAAGTCAGTAGGATGGTAAAAAAGAAACAGGTGGGCATTAGTGAGCATGCTCTGAAAGACTATGCAAATCTGTGACAGTTGCTGTGCTGAACACATAACACGAGAAAGAGAACGAAAGGGGAAGAGACTAAGAGACTGCCTTAAAAGACAACCTAGTCATACCGCTATATTGAGGTGGTTTCAGTCAATGATTTTAAGTCAATTAGCGAGTGATAAAAGGGAGGGGACAGAGGAAGTGAGACGGCAGCAGTTATGATAAGACATCTTCACAGCTCATTTGCAACACGGCAACATATAGAAAAATTCAAAGCATATGACTGACTCAGCAGCTGCAGATAAGACGGCAGTCACCCCAGCAAACAGAATCATATTAACCCTGCTGATATTTTCAGGGAAGGACTATTGTCTGGGCCCTGGTTTTCAGCAGTTAACACAATGGCCATTCCACTCCAGCCCTCAGCCTCTTTACCATTGACACTGGTGAAGCAAACCTGAATTGACTGAATGGTTGATGGTATTATGTTAAATCCAGGCATGCTTCCCCTTTCGATGTTAACACTGAAGAGGTGGAGAAGAAATAAAAAAGAAAGAAAGGCACTAGTTGTCAGTGTTCTTGTATGTGGCTGGTTATTAGGTACATTAAAGGCTTTACAAACAGCCAATAGCCCTTTTATGAAGGCACGGCCAGAGCCACGCTGTGCTGGGGAAATAATAAGAGGCTGCTCTTTTGCAACCCACACATACTGTAACAACCAAAAACTTCTGTCAAAGCAAAGAGAAGCCTTCACATTCTGTTGGTGATTGAATATTCAGCAGTGTATGCGCTCACATTTCGAAGAAAATGAAGAAACACTCGACATAGTCACAGGAGCTCCATCTGCTTGTTGAAGCCCACCTGTACTCACACACTGCCAGGTGTGAGTACAGGTACACAAGTACACTAACACCTCTCCATTCATCCATTCAGAGCTGAGGAAACCTCCAAAATGAAAACATCATTAGAGGAATTTCCTTTATGCCTGCAATATGTTATGTGCCTTAATTTGTTTATATGCACAATACATCTTATTTAAACAATACATTTATTTTAAAAATTAACAAACTCCTAAGAAAAAAACCCAGACTCCCACTCAACCTGTATTCCAGACTGTTACATAATTGCCGTCCCTGTTTTGTTTTACTGCACCAGAGGAGTACCTACTGTAATGGACTCATCTTATTGTGAATGGAAGAGAAAATATGCATATATAGATATAGTAAATGCCAGTCAGTGCCAGATAGTACATTATTAACTGGCTCTTCATGGTACAGGAAGTTCAGCCTGGAAGTTTTAAATGAAGCCATGTGTTTGTGTCAACTCACCATGCTCCATAATTATCACAGGGGTCATACTGTAATTTCCTCTTTATCCCCAAATAGCCTCAGCAGCAACATAAACCTTTAAATGACCAATAACCTGCATGAATATCATTCATCTAAATCAGTACAAAAGAAGGAGTAGTGAGTGGTTGTATGAAGGGCAACAGTATAAGGTCATAGGTAAGGCGTTTCAGTCACCACAGAGACTCGGCACACTAATTCATGGTAGCTGGCCTTTTAACTGCATGACGTCAAGATAATTCAGATAGTTTGGAAATGCACTGACACATACAGAATCTTCAAAAAATAGATAACAAAAATCAGTCTGATTTCCCTTTGTTAGGTGATATATTTAGATTGTATTCAAGTATGTATTTAGTACAGCCTTTAGTGTACCTCATATCATGGTATCATCATATATATCATATATATATATATGATGATACATATATATATATATATATATATATATATATATATATATATATATATATATATATATATATATATATATATATATATACTTGCACTTGATAAATGTAATATTTTGATTGGAACTACAACCTGCAGGTGAGCATGTAAGAAAAAGAAACCCACAAACTGTAGAACTGTGGGATACATGTATTTTTTCCCCCTTCACAGTCACTGAGAAATCAATATTAAGAACTAAGCTGAGGCATCAAAGACCAACAGCCTATCTGACCTGCATAGAGCCCCACTGTGGGGTATAATGCAGCATTGTACACCAGTTACTTAAAGACCCATTCATGCAGACACTAAGTAAATGCATAGGACCGTAAGATGGGGGGCGGTTTGGGGTAGGATACGATTTACAATACTGCCTCCAGCCTTTACGATTAAACAACTTACACACAAATGGAAATATATTCAGAGAGAAGAAAAAAACATCAGATGAAAGTGTTTCTGATTAGAGAAATACAAACCAAAGGTTTTTATTTTTCATTGCCTCCTTTGTCTCTCCATAAAAATAGTGTTGCTCAAAATAAACTGTTAAAAGAAAAAGAAAGTCATGTTTCAATGTAGTCCATGGAAAAGCCCCAGTTTCAGACATTCATTTTTGTTTCACTTCAATCCTCTGTTTTTTTCTCCAAAAGCAGAACGGTCAGCAAAGCTCTGTATCACTGCACCACGTCTGTTCCTTTGAAAAAATTAGCATCGGAATGAGCCCTTGCAGAGACAAGTCAGGCAACTGCTGTAATGCATTATTAAATTAGCCCTAAACACTACACAAGCCATTAAGAAGCATGTCAAAACCTAAGGGAAAAAAAATAACACAAAACGCAACCAATAACAGAACAAAGTATTTGCAACAACTGTTATTAGCCTGCACTTCATCTTTACCAGTTAAACCAGTGGGGAATCTTGTGCACACTAAATAAACATGTTTAGATACGCTACAACTAAGAAGCACTGGCACTGTCAAATAAACGCAGCTTAGCTCCAGCGAACAGCGAGGGTTAAACCTTAGCTGCAGAAATTCACTGCAGTCCAAAAGCATTTGGCTGATAGCTACTGAACAGCACATTCTATCTGTGCCATTACACTGCTATCCTTGGACAAATGTTTCTATTTATCTAGATTTTGCTTGTGTGTCTTTTTGTGTTCCTAAGTCTGGAGATACCATTTTATTGCATATATTTGGCACAATAAAAACTGGAGCTTACCTTTGGGGCTGTATTTAGAAACTGATGCCTGTATAAAGACTTTTTTTAACTGCATCCTAAATATGGTCAAAAAACAAACAAAATGCCTCTTTTCCTACAGTAGACAGTACCATCTTCTATTATCAATCACAAAAGCAATTCAGTATCTTTGTCTTTTTTAAATAGAAGTCACCAGTTATTAGAAAATACTTTCTCAAATTACTTTCTTTTCTAATATAATCTGCATGTCTCACCACTGCCCGACGGTAGTTTCATTTATATATATATTTGTATTTTTTTTCCTCATATTTATATACTTATGTATAGGCATGTACAAGAAACAAAAAACTGTCTCTGTTTTGCACTTCTGTACAAAAGAAAGTTACCGTTTTGTTCTTTGTGCATTCTATTGCATGAACTGGTGAGCAGATACGTGGAGAGGAGAGGTTGGAGCAGAGTCAGAGATAGATCCAGAGGGAGCATTGCTCAGATTTGGGTCTCTTGAACCTTCTCCTTGCCGTGAGTAGTCTTAATGACGTAGGGATCAGCAATGGTGCTGATGTGGCTGTGATGCTGTCTGACTGAGCGATGAAGAGAGTTGTTCTGGGTCCAGTGGGCTCCATAGCCCCCTTGGTGGGATGAGGAGGATACGAACCCAGGCTTAAAGGTGTTGCTGTTGTGTTCCACTAATGTAGGCAGTACCAACCCTGTGTCATCAGAGCCACTAGATCCGGAGGTGGGTGGTGGGACAGGAGGAACTTCTTCCTCCATCTGTATGATTTCTATGGTCCTGGCTGCTGCCACCGTGCTCCTCTGTTGATGCCGCTTACGCAACTTATAGAATCCTATCAACATGGCAGCTGCCAGCAAGGTAACAGCAACAAAACAGCCTATGATGATTTTGGTGGTTTTCATCACCTCATCCAGGCTGGCGGCTGGCATATTAGGGACTCTGGCAGTGGGGATTGACACCTGCCTTGGAGTTTGAGTGTTTTGGAACAGCACAGTAGGTGTGGAGATAAAGACGGGCTGAAAGACAGAGGGCGAGGCAGGGATAGTAGGCTTGGGTTTAGGGGTTTCCTCCACTGTGGGCTCCAAAATTTCCACTGTTACGGTGGTAAAATAGGACAGATTAGATGTGTTAAGTTCAGCATTGCTGACGTTAAGGTAGGCCGAGGCATTGGAATTTCCAGCCATGTTGCTCACCATGCAGGTGTAGACTCCTGTGTCTGAAGGGAGAACATTGGAGAAGTTGAGTGTCCCATCGTTAAGGACAGATATCCGTGGGTGAGCCGAGCCATGGGTCAACACAGTCCCATTGGGGAGAAGCCATCGAACTGAGCTCATGGCAGCTGTGCGACACTTCAGTTCTGCCACCCTCGCGGCCGAGATGTTCAGATCTCTCGGAGCATCAAGTATGAATGGTGCTGAACACTGAAAGGTGGTCTGATCAACTTCCACCAGGTACCGTCCTCTCATGTGGGCCGGGGTGTGGCAGCGCCCACAGCAGGTGGAATTTGTGGGAATGTATTCTCTGAGCCACCAGGAGAGCCACACTACATCACAGTCACATCGCCAAGGGTTGTGGTGCAGGTGTAGCTCCACCAGGTACTGTAGAGGTGTGAAGAGGTTATGGGGGAGGGATGACAGGTTATTATGGGCTAAATTCAGCTCCACCAAGGCTGTGATGTCATCAAATGCATTCCTCTCAATGGTAGTGATGGCAGAGTTCATAATCCACAGTTTACGTAGATTTTTAAGCCCACGGAAGGCCCCAGGCTTCAGTTCAGGAAAAAGATTCTCTGATATTTCTAGCTCCTCCAATCCTGTCAGTTGTGAAAGATGAGGAAACTCCCTCAGGTTGCACATCCCCAAGTTGAGATACTTGAGGTTTTGAAGGCCCTCAAATGCCCCATCAGAGATGTACTCCAACTTTCTTAGTTCTCCCAAGTCTAGTCTCATCAGGGAGGGGACGCGGTTGAAGGCATAGGAGGGGATGCTCTCAATGGGATTGTTTCTAAGCCACAACTCTCTCAACTTTGACAGGTACTCAAAAGCTCCACTGGGTATGACTGTCAGTCTGTTGTCGAACAGCTCTAGTGTATTGAGGCTGGTCAGGCCGTTGAAGGCTCCCACTTCAATCTGTCTGATAGCATTTCTGCCCAGCTGCAGTACCTCCAGGTGATGCAGGTGCCTGAAGGTATCTGCCTGTATAGTCTCGATGCTGTTTTCCATCAGGTTCAGGTACCTGGTGTTGGCTGGGATGTTTGGGGGAACCCTAACCAGGCCTCGGCGGGTACACACCACCTTGCTGAGCTGGTTAGTGCAGGAGCACACACCTGGACAGTTCTGTGGATTAGCCGAGCCCAACACAGGGCCTGTGGACTGGCACATACTGAGAGCAGGCACCATGAGGGAGAGCACGGCGAGCAGGGCTGCATTCCAGGTAGGCTGCACACTAACCTGGCCCAAAGGACTCATGGTGTGGAGGGCTCATTATTCTGCATGGTGGGGGGAGATGGCACACACCAGAGGACAGACCACCCTAGCCTGGCTGGAGCAACTCAAGGCTCCCAAGTTCCATCGACAGTGCAGGGAGATGCTACATCAAAATGTATGTGTGTGAGAGAGAGAAGGGAAAAAAAGAGGGACCGAGAGGGAGACAGAGCGAGAGAGATTAATGCAAGAGAAGTAGCAGAGGAAAAGCAGTGCAGCAATGTAAGAAAAAGGTTGAATAACAGCACCAGTAACATACCTCATTAGTTTGGAAGTGGTCCTTTTTGCCTCTTTCCAAATGCTAAAAGCAACAGTCATGCACCTTGTTCATTTATAATTCCCTTCCATGGAAAGACATCAGATTAATGTTTTCTTGTTTTCCCTCTTTAAAAAAGTGAGGTGGCCCTCTATTAGCCAAGGGTACAAAATGGCTCCTGGTATTAAAGACTGAAAGCAGCATGAAAAGCACTCACAGGCAGAGGTAAGGCCATGAAGGCTTGGCAGGTGCCTGGATCCCTTCTGCCCCCACTAACTGCCCCCCACAAGGCTGCAGACTCCAACATGCAGCTCCACTGTGGATAAATCACAATGATCCATAACGCATAACGTGTAACACGACAGAGGAGGAGAGAAGAAGTGACAAACTGAAATAAATAAAAATCCCCAGTTTTCTCAGCTCCTGATACATGTGTTGGCTCGCCGGCTGGTCGCCTGTTTGGTGGAGAGACCTCCCTCACTGTGACTTTGCCAAGGGCTAGTCGGTCGCTGATTAGCCCTGTTGTGACAGAGACTGAGAGACAGAAAAAGGCTAAAGAACTCCCGGCACAGTCATCCCCCTCTCCTCTCCTCTGTGTTCCTTTTGCTTCCTTCCAACGTTGGGCTGGCCCTGGTCAGAGCAGCTGCAGGCTGCCGTGTGCACAGTTAGCAGTAATCCGTCTATTCCTCCTGGGGGGAGGGGGGGTTGGGGGTGGTGGGAGAGATGGTGGCGCTGGGTGGGGGGTGGAGAAGGGGATGCGCTGCACTGTTGGAGCTTCGCAAAAGGCTGTCGGAAGAGAGAGAGAGCACTCTTGTCCTCTTCTGAAATGAGAGAAAAGAGAGAGGATGACGCTGGGAGGATGTGTGTGGAAGTGGTCTCCCTATCTGTATCCAAAAACAGAGAAAGGTATTGAGGATTCTTCTCTCCACTTGCTGTTTGTCCCCAGGGCTGTCTCCTGCAGTGTTCTTCTGCTTGCTTATTTGTTAGTTTTTCTCCAGGGCTGAGGTAGTAAGTTGTGGCAGTTAGCCATGTGTGTGGCTGTCAGACTTGCGGCTGGCTGGTGGACTACTGCAGTAGCCAGAGTAGAACAGAGAGAGAGAGAGACAGGGAAAGAGAGGCAGAAAGAGAAATTGAGAGAGGAGAGAGAACCACTGACAGATCAAGAGCAAGAGAAAGATAGAGTGCGCAAAGGAGAGAGTGTGAGAGATGGAGAGAAGGAACGCGAGCACTCAAACAGGCAGCCCACCGTCACAGGAGCAGCAGGAGCAGCATTCCAATCCACATCTCCTCTTCTTGTTTATTCTCCAATCTCTCTCTTTTCTCTATTCCCCCCCTCCGTGTCGGTGTTGCAGGCAGCTAAGATGCTCGCTCTGCCCCCTCCCTTTGTCCTTCAGTGGGAACGTGAATGTACTGCTGACGCACTCCTCTCAGCTGCTCAGCCAGCCTCAGAGCAGTGCATTGGTTTGATGCAGTGTTCCTGTGTATTAACACATTCAACCTCCCCTCCTCCCGTATCCCTCCTTTTCCCTCCCCTTCACTGTAACTATCTTCTCCTCTCTTACTCTCTTTCTTTCTGTCTGTTTTTCACCGTCTTTCTTTACTCTTACTCTAAAGATCACTTTACCAATCCACCCCTCTGTCTTACTGTCTGTCTCCCCCAACCTATTGTTAAATTGGAAAGCTTCTAATTCCAATGTATTATACAAAGACAAGAGGTCAGACTTTCTACTTCAGTTCCAAAGTGGTTTTGTGTTCGGTCTCTCTGTCTCGTGAGAACAGCAGTGCGCCACTATTTTCCAGTGGAGATGCAGCTTGCTGCTATTCCTCACCTCTTGTTCTTGTAAGGCACAGTTTGGTTTCCCTAATGCATTATTACCATAAGGGACAAGCAGACAGAGTTGTTTGTTGAATCTGCTTTACTTATTTTGGCTCTTTATTATGTGTATGTGAGTGTTTTGGAGGTGGGGGGGGGTATTGGGTCGTGGCTTTGTGACATCATAGGGGACTGAAATGCTGACTCTGCTTCTCTGTGTCTGCTGGGCAGTCTTCTCTTCAGGGAGGAGAAAGATGAAAGAGCTTGCACACAGTTATCTCTTAGAAAGATGAGAGAGAAAGACGGGAAGATAGAGGAAAAGAGACTTACCGAGAGAGTCGGGGAGAGAGATGGAGCCGGGTAGGAGATATATCCACGTCCTTGGTGAAATAGGGGAAAGGAGCCTATAGAAGGAAGAGAGGAATGAGATAAATATGGATAGTAAAGAAGCATGAGAGAAGCAGATGAGGGAACACACTGCATAGTAGCCTTCTCAGTGAAATGGCACAGAAAGGCAGAGAAAGAGAAGGATAAGGAGTAGGGGTAAGGAGTAGGAGAGACGAGAGGAGTGTTGATAGTGTTGGATTAAGAATCATTTGAATGCAGGAGAAGGAGTCTCCCTCTCTGCATTTGGTTAATGACCACATTCTCTGCCTCTCCTCCTACTCTCTCATGTCACATATATATTTGCTATTGGGGTTGTGGTCTATAGAAAGAAAAGAAAAAATAACATGCATACAATAATACATGTGCCACTTTCAATTCTCATTTTAATTTCAATTTAAGAAATAAAAAGGACATGACTGAACTTTTGCATCCCACTAAAGATGGTATAGAAAAAGTCATGCTTCATGTCCACATTGGACCATAAAGAGGATGGAGTGATACTGAAGCTAATTTTAATTAAATGCAACTTACATTTTACAGAAGTAGAACATTAGGACTGTACGTGATCCTGTGTTTGTGTTAACTATATAAATATGCATAATATCAACCTGAATACATGATAATGCTCAGTATTATCTTCTGGATGCGTGGATATATTCCCTTTGCATTTTACTTGCAACATTCAAATTGAGGGGTCATAACTTTGAATTAAGGAAGAATGCAGACTGACCTTCATTGCCCTACAGTATTTGGGAGAAAGACCATTGTGTGAGCAACAAAGGGAATGAGTGAAAATGTACGTATATCTCACTGTTTTTTTTCTGCATCAAAGGAGGACTTTGAGAGGGCTGAAATAACAAATGAAATACAAAGATGACTGAAAAAACCCGTAAACATTTGTGTTTTGAGAGATTACATGCCAAATAGACAAGAAAAGCTTTTAAAAAATGTGCCAATTACAGCTCATGTACCTATTCTATTCCTAAAGTTTCTTTAGAGTGTAGAGTGGATAGGAGGAAGAAAGAAAAAGAGAGGGAGAGCATGGTGGGGGTGAAGGGGAGATAACTATTAGCTAAGGTGGTGCAGGCTGGGTTGGTCAGATAATTGATGGCCATGGTTGTAGCTGCTGTGTTAATGCTATTACAGGGGGCATGAGCATGGAAAGGTCAGTTGGCACACTGAATATATGACATTTCCTCCCTCTGTCTTTATGGCTGTCTCTCCCTCTTTTCACCTCTATCTTTCTTTCTATAGTCAGGAATATCAGCCACAGCCTCTGTAGTCCAGTTCTCCCTTTGATTGTGTGGAACGAGGTTCAGGGGGAGGATTTATTGCCATGTGAAAATTAATAAATAGTGTGTGGTAAATCATAAGAGGTTTTATGGAATTACTCCATAGAATGATATAGCATCTTGTGCTACAGTGTGTCAACTCCACAACACTAATAAATCTTAAATGTGTCTTCCAATGTCATATATTTTGAGCTGGCTTATCCGTTTAGCTAATTTCTGTGTTTTTGTCTTTCAAATTAAATTGTAAATGAAAACTGTGGTCAGAGACTTCCGTTTTACACTGATAATTTAGTTAATAATTATAATAATAATAATAATAATAATAATAATATAGCACTTACTTCCACTTTATTTTATCAAGAATACAAACATATGACATTATTATTCTGTTAATGGACAACCTCTATTGCCTGACAAGCATATGGAGTAGTTAGCTGCTTTTTTTTCATACAAACTGCATTGTGTATGTGGTTTAATAATTTGTATTAACTTAAGCATGAGTCAATACCAGTATTTATAGTGTTAATGCAATACATGTTGTAGTTGAACTAAGCTTCCAAAGTACAAAAATATTACAAACATTCTAAGTCTAAATGTCTTCGAGGCAAAAAATAAACAGAAAAGCTGAACAGAAGACAAATGCTTTATTTACTGTAATCTGACATCATTGTAATTGTTAACAAACTGAGCGACATAGCACAGAAAATAATACCAATGTATTTCAACCATCCGAGCCACTTAATGAGTGCCTTTGTTACCTTCAGTACACGGTTTAATAGATTTAATCAGATCAAATGTGGAACTACGCCCTCAACTGTCCAATCACTTCTGGGCATACATATCTGAAGCAGATTCTCATTGTGGACCTGTTATGATCTGGTCTGAATATGTGAATTCAGGGGATCAAGCCCTTAATACGGGACACTGAATCAGGCCCAAACCCTGTGCCCCTTTGCAACACCTGTCAAACTTCAAACTCAAAAATGCCAAGACATTCAAGGCTCTGTACTGCAGAGGGGTTGAGAGTATGTTTACAATCTTTGGAGGGTGTGGGTCAATACCACACTGGGATGGAGGGGGGTGGGCCTAAAGCAGCGTGGTGTTGGAAAGAGTGAGACAACAGTGGGTCAGGTCAATACTGAGCGAGTGACATCCTGCCCTAAAGCTGCGTAAGGGTTATAGGGGAAATTGAATGTTGCAGGATGTTAAATCTACATGCTGGTGTGTGTGTGTGTGTGTGTGTGTGTGTGTGTGTGTGTGTGTGTGTGTGTGTGTGCGTGTGCGTGTGCATGCGTGTGTGTCTGAGACCCAACTAGCCTCTGTGGGCTGTTAATATCACTCAGGATTCAAGCTATGCTACTGGTCGTCTGTAGTGACAGTCACTTCGTAAGTGTACTGCTCTTACAGTAGATGACCCATAACTTACACATTCTACTTTGCCTTTTCTGACACTGCTCACTCATACCGCTGAGTTCTGAAACAATGTAATCACTGGTAGCAACTGTTCCTCCTGAAGTGAGTGAGGGATAAAAGCTGGAGACAGACTTTCCTAGCTGACCCTGTGGTCACATATTCATAAGGTCAAGACTCGTATAGGCTAATATAAGACTAATAATGCTACTGCCAGCTGCTAAAGCTAGCACTGCCACAGTCACATTACGATCCCCCACTGTTGCGAATGCTAATAGCACGCTATTCAGCTGCAGGGCAGGCAAAACAACATCTATTGCTTAGTTACTGTTAGTGACTCTTTCACCAATTCAGCTTCACCTCGTTCTGTAGTTAGAACTGACGGATCTAATTAGCTGCTAGCATTAACCATTACCTTGCCTTAGCTACTGTTCGATGTCTCCTGGCCCCTGTGGGTTCTTTCCTACTCAGCCTGTGTTTAGTGTGGCAGGTCAGCAAAGTGCTGGAGCAGCATTTGGCCTTAGAATATAGGAGTGGATGGTAAGAGAGAGCGAGGAGACTGGTGGAAGCAGATCGATGTGGCCTGTATTCATTAACCCTCGCTCACGGCTTCCTTCCCTCCCCAATCACAACTCCGCCATTTTAGGACGGCAGGAGGTGATTTATTAGCTGTCCTGGCTCAGTCAGCACCATCGACCCACAGTCTGAGGAGAGTTGACTCACACCAGGATATACAGATTCCCTCACTGTGGGCTGAACTCACTCAGTGATCCAACACCATTCAAAGAGGAACCATGCTGGAGAAAGCAGGATATCAACATATATTTACTTATATTTGTAAACTTTTTTTATTATTTGTAAACAGAAGGCAGGAGAGGAGGCTACAGGCAAAACAGTGGGTGTTATATTTATTTATTCTGTGTCGCCATAAGGACAAGTTCCTTCTGGGGCAAAGAAAGAAAATTCTTCCTGAGGTGAGTGTAAAGGCTTGTGACAGGCGTGGCTAGATGACCCTGTGGCCATGGGCTGAACACACATGCTGTTAAGCTGTAAGGGTCAAGACTTCCATAGGCCAAGAGTCATAATGCTACTGGTAGCTGCTGAAGCTAGAACTACCACTGTAACATAATGATCACCCATGCTGTTGAGCAGTTGTATAACGGGAGTCTGGAGATAGACATAAAGCTCTGACAGATGTGGTACTATCTAACATGATCGGTGATTCCTTAGGTCGCTTGTAAGGCGAGGCTACAGGTAAAGCTAACTAAATACAATGTAAAACTATGTCAATAAAAGGTGGATCATGAGGACAGTAATGGACAGAGAAGTGTTTATCTAACCCTTGTTTGCCAATGCCAGTTTGCTGTCTCTTCTTTATAACAAAACTCTTACTGTTAGCACTGAAAATAATCTGTCACAGATCACTGTGGAAATAAACTTGATTTAAACTATTTTTATTAACTCAATATGGTATGCTTTTACTTCCAAATGGTTTTAAGATTAATTCCTTATTCAACTGTAAGGGTTCATCATTTTCTGGTTTCATCGTTTTTTACAGCTAAATGACCATTATTTTAAAGAGCTACAGTAGTTGTAGTCATACTTTATGACCCCACACATAAAAAGGCCAGAAGAAAAAGCATCTTATCTGGTAGGTTTTTTACACTTCATTTCAGCACTAGGAGCTGTCCAGAGTATGACCTGTTAAACATCCTGGTGCAGAAGAAGAATGCATGCCTCTCTCCTCATTTGACGTAGTGATAATTCATTTGTCTTCAGGTCTTGTATTTATATTGTTAAATATAATAAATAATGTGTTCTTTTAATATTTCCTCCGAGATGATGATTCTTCTTTACAGACGTTTTATTGAATCAGTTTTAATGTTCTGTGTTGTTGCTTTGTATGGGAACTTGACTAAAATAAAATTTCAGGGAGGAGTCAAGCCCATCTTACAGACCTATATAACAGGCAGGTGCTTAGGAAGGCTAACTCTCTTCTCTTCTGCCAAGATCACCCCCTACAGTACAGTTTCAACTGTTGCCCTCAGGTCGTCGTTTTAGAGTGCTGGTTATGAGGAACAAGATATATAAGGTTTCCTTCGTTCCTGCTGCCATTCACATGTTAAATGGAAGATAGCATCAAACTTTTGTCTGTAGATTGCAAATTCCACAGCTTGCTCATTTGCACAAATTGCTTACATTGTGTACTAGCACTTATGACCTGGAAGCTGAATAACTTTCTACTAAACCACTCTGTAAACCATGTTGTTGTTGTTGTTGCTGTTGTTGTTGTTGTTGTTGTCCAGCGTTTTTGTGTATGAATCCTAGCTGCAAACCAATTTCGATACTCGAATTTGACTTTGAAATATAAACTGTATAGTAATGAAAATACATTAAAGGCTGTGATGTTAAAGGGAAACACTTTCAAATTTCACTGAAGGGCCAAATAACTAGTTTGTGGGAATAGATTTGTTACAGTAGCTTTTCAAATGTGAAACATATATTTAAAAAACCTAATTTTGGGCGCCTGGATAGCTCCGTGCAAACTTAATCCGAAAAAGGTTGTATTTTCTCATCGATTTTTTCAATCAACGGGCTATTTCTACAACCCCAGTGACTGACACTTGTTTCACATTCGCATAAAAATACTGTATATTTAATACATGTAAATGCAATTAACCCATTAATGATTTCAAAAATATGTTTTACAATGAGGAAATGCTAAAAAGCAGGGTAACACTTTCTAACCATCAATAATAAATGGTAAATTAATATTTAATTAAACTTAAGTTTAATAGTTAATTTAATGTTAACAAAAAATTATGATTAATACTTTTACTAATGCTATATTTTATTATTTTAACAGTTTATTGTTGCACACTTACATTTTTATACATTATATTAAGTATTTGTTAATTATAAACCCAATTAGTTGCAACTTTATAATATCCATCCAAATAATATTTATAGTTGGTTTTACAGTAAAATAAGTACTAACTAAAGTTTAATTAACTATCAATTTACTATTTATTAATGATGGTTATTATAAAGTGTAATTTGTGAATGTTTATTCCTCTGATGCAGACATGTAACTTCTGAAAACATCACGTCACTCTTGTGACATGATAGTGAAACCGAACACACATTTTATACAAAAAGTATTAAGCGCAAGTCAAACATAATGGAACTTTGGCATTACAAAAGGGTGCATCTGTCAATAAAAGCCCATGTTGTGTTCCATGTTGTTTTGCTAATCTTCCTTACCCTCTAACAGCTGACCATTTTGTTTTATAAATCCATCACCCAGAAGTCTGATCTTCTCTGACAAACGGCTCTTAATAGAAAACAAGGCAGCTCAATGGATTTTATTGATTTCCCTCAACTGAGAACACAGTAGGTATTTGATAGTTGGGACACAAACGGCCAGTAAATGGGGTCAGATCCTAATCTCATGACACTCACACAGGGGGGAGTCTGCACATTAGGTGGAAAACAGAGCTAGATAATTTAGATGACCAGCAGTCAGCATAAGTCATTGCATGCTTGTCATAGAACAATTGCTGTTCATTGAGTGAAGAATGTGCACTGTTTACATGATTTTGTTTGTAGTGCTGAAACTCCTTATCAATACACTATTGTTCCGTTGCTTTCAATAAATACCATTAACAGTATGCTATATTGCTTGTATATGGTCCCTTTGTTTAAAAAAGGTATTAGATAATGTCAGGGATGCGAGGAACGCTGATAATGGTAATTATGACAGTAAACACTATTAATCACAGCCGCACGCTTCTGTGGAAAATAAATAAATAATGCCCCTCAGGAAATTAGTCTTCAACAGGTTGCGGTATTTATCTATTTTTGTTTTCACGTCTGGATGCTCAAACCCAGTTAATTATATTTGTATATCCCATTAGTGCTATGATTGATTCTGTGAGGTTGAAATAAAACGTGCACATCCTTACTTCCCATGTGCAAAGAGTGCATTTCTGGACAGAGCTCTCATTGTTTGCAGTCTGATGACCTCCATCACACAAAGTGTTGCTCATTCAGATTTTAAAAGTCTGGTGAACCATGTCTTAATGCTCAAACACTCAGAAGTAAAGCTTGTACACTGGGTTACAACCCTAAACCCAAAGCTGTTGCTCGCCATGCAGAACCGGGGTTTGCCATAAAAGATTTAACAGCCCTGTGTACTCCACTGGAAATATTTAAATACTGATTTGAAGAAAGTAAAGTTGGTCCTCTCCTATGGTATTTCAACGGCCAAAAAGAAAAGAAAGAATAAGACCACTTTTAGGAATGAGTGACAGAGAAAAATGTTGCCAGCGTAAACTCAAATGTGCACACAAATACACATCCCCCTATGCTGGAGATGTATGAAGGCAGTGTGTTGGATGGTCTCCCTCACCTCTCATATGCAAATAACTTTCCCCCATGCGAGCTGTGATTGGCTTGCAGTTATTAATATTCTGCCAGCGTGTGACTTCGTTAGCCCGGAGTTACTGTGCCAACAGGCAGCACTAAAAAGGGACTTTGTCAATGTTTGATGTCTCGTGAAGTGATGCTGTGTGTGTGTGTGTGTGTGTGTTTGTGTGTGTGGAGATTCAAATTTGGGCAGTGGGAGACACTATTCCCCGCTGACATCAGATTGAGGAGGAAGTGTCTATCTGCTTCTGAATATGATTGTAATAAAATTCTCTATATGAACACCCAGTTTGTTCTGCCTCTGTAGAGTAGCCAGCCACACGGCAGGCTCCATCCTGTCTCTCGAGGTCTAAGTACAGGTTTGGCTTATGGACTCTGTCAAGGCGAAATCTCAACCTATTACTTTTCATCCATTTAGGTCTGGGCCACTGCCAAATATGCCTGTGCTTGTAAACAACAAACCAAACTAAACCATGTATAGGGATGTGATGTGAAGCTTAAACTAGCTGTGACATATTTGCCTGTAGCCAGCCTTCAGTCAACCATCCTCACACTAAGTCGCTCTGTCACTGCCGTATCTCAACAATGACAGCATGAGCAGTGTGTTCTCAACACAGATCATAGGGTTTGTCATGACAAGTGTAGCAGGGCCTCTCTGCTGTGTGTGTGTGTGTGTGTGTGTGTGTGTGTGTGTGTGTGTGTGTTTGTACAGTAAATCCCCTAAACTAGAGTTTGTGACCCTCAGTAATACATTTCCTTTGGCAAAGCAGTTCTGGATTTTCCCCCAGGTGCCACAGGGGTTTCGTAAGGAGAAAAGTGTAGGGCAGCATTTTCTAAATTGAAGTCAATACCAATCGGCCATTTATCTACAAGCACCCTGGCGCTAAGGGCATCTAACATCGCTTAACACACACACAAACAGACACACACAGACACACACACACACACAGCGCTTTCATTCCAGAAGCTGAATAAATGATTTACACCCAACAGTAATCTTAAAATGAAACTCATTTTCTTAATCCTAACTCATTCAAATATTGCCCATTCTCTAAAAGACTCATATTATATGTGGGCTTGTTTGCATCAAACTCCCAGGGCCAAGTTTCTTAGGAAACAAGAGGATTTAACAATAGAGAAACTAATTACTCCTCTTCACCCTTGAATTGCGCAGACTATTGGAACTACAGCAATAAAAAGGCACATTTTGCATATAGCAGCAGTCAGCTGTCATACATCTGTGTACTCCATACATCTTGAAGATGGTGAGTCATCATGATGAAGCTCTCTGTCTCTCTCTTTATGTTTCCCTCTAGTCTTATACAGGTATTTGACAGTTTATGATGGAATCAGTTTACCTTGTCTGACTAATGCTGGATTTATGTAACCAATGTCTTACACACTTAATCGATTAGGTCAGTCTTCTGTGTCATAACAAAAGGTTTGTAATCAAATTTTGAAAATTTGACTGACTGACTGAACAACCAATCAGGTAGTTTCTTGTTTGGTTTCTCAAAAACAGTGACTGCTTTTCCGTGGTTTCCCATTCATAGCAGGATCAGAATGAATACATTAGTGAATGAACAAATTAATGAATAATTTTTATACCAAACATTTTTTTAAGTAATGCGTGTCTTTCATTTATTTTTAATTCAAATTATTCAAAGAAATCCTTTTGCACTTACTCTCGCTGAGGATTTAGAATATTTGAGTGATTTTATGCATTGAGTTTGTGGTAATTAGAAGGGAAGATCTTGTGTCCTTGGCATTAAAACAAAGGGATTAGAAGTCACAGAAGGCTTTCAGTCAATTAAATGCCAAAACACACTGAGATCCATTATGGCCACCTATGTATACCAGAAATCTGTGCACATAAGATGTAAGGTGTTATGAGTTAGAAGTTAGTTAAAAGACAAAATGCTAAATTGAAAAATGTGAGGAAATCAAAAAAGAGGCTTGATTGTTGCAGTAAATAAGACAACAAGGATGAAAAGAAGGAACCAAGAGAACACACTCTATTTATCCTTGTCTTATTTTAAACATCTGATTTTGTTGTTTTGTACTGACTTAGAACAGAGCCATTGCTGTTGAGTTTAGTCCAGACTGATTTGTAGCATTTGTATTTTGGCAACATATTGTCGTGCTATGTAACAGACTATGCTATGTAACAGACTATGTAGTAGACTGTCATCACATAGCTTAAATGTAGACTAAATACCTAAGACCTCCTACCCAGTGTACAGTATTTGTCACCATAACCCCCTGCAGCAAATAAGTGTGTTCCGCATGCCTCCTTTAAAATATTGTGTACCGGATACTTCATTTCATCATGGCTTTAAAATATCCCCAAATATGTGAGTGTACGTGTTTACCTGCTACTCTCCCCAGAGGCGGTTAGCCCAATTTCTGCATCATGTTCAACCCAATGAATAGTAACACAGCTGTCATGCCAGTGACCAGGCTATTGCATATTTAGAAAACAAAATGTGAAGGCGAAAAATAACCAACAAAACAAAACAAAAAGGAAAGACAATCCCAACTTAAAATAAAACAAATAAACCAGCCAATTAAGATAAAAACATCCATACTGTCTCCATTTCACTTTCACAACAAACCCCAAGCTTAAACTGTGTCTCTAACCTTATCACACATATCAGACCAGTGTAAATGAACGACTGAATGACTATTGATTGTATGATCGTATTCTGTAAATTTGCCCTGCATGTTTCTGCACAGTGCAACTACTTTTGTTGTGAAATTTCTCCATGAGCTCCTTCATTATGAGAGGCACTCTGCATGTTCTATACTGATCTATATTCAGGGCCTAACTCTGCTCTTTGTGTATGGGGATTATGCGCTCTAGAGGCAGGGTAATTTGATATCCATTGATTGAGTCAAGAGCCAATCTGAAATTGAGGAATTGTAGTTATTGCTATTGATTTTAATAACTAGGCTGTTACAGTTCATTCAGTGCAGCTGTAGTCGATACAGAAAGCGAACTGTTCCCCCTCTTCTGAGAAAAAGACTTGAGCTTGATGCAGTGGTTTTGTGTGTTACTGTGAAATATGCTGTGACACAGTTATAACAGTATGTTGTGGCATGAACACCAATGATGAAGATACTCACAGCAATTACAGAGAATGAAACATTAATACCATTTAAAAAATTGCAGTATATGAAATGAGCTATGATGTGTAATATTAATGGATGGTGTGTGTGTGTGTGTGTGTGTGTGTGTGTGTGTGTGTGTGTGTGTGTGTGTGAGCCTTTATCGCTTCCTCTGCATGCATACTTTATAGTGCAGCACATATTCTTTGTCAGCCCTTTCAATAACCCCACAAATCCTGTTAATTTACGTAGTTTAGTCTATGGAGACCGTCACTCAAAGTTTCTACTGATTCATATGTAACTAGTTATTGGTTTTTAGGGTCCCTCAGGAGGTTGTATTTATTACAAATTTCAGTGTAGAACTATAGACTATAGGTACCTCATAAATTTGTCCGTAAAGAATATTCCATGTTTAACACTGAACCACAATGTCTTAATTTAAGTAATAGTAATGTTAATTGTGTTTTAACTATTTTTGGTCATGCAACACTAAATGTACTAGTTTTACCAAGCCATAAACAAGTGCATTAAAATGTATATCCTTAATGTTAATTGTTATTATCAATTACCATCAGAATCCTTGGTTTTCTAGTAGTAAAATAAGTAATTTCTAAACCATCTAGCAGTCTCTGTAAAGTATATTTCCATTATACTGTATATCTTCCGCAGGTCCAGGAGAGAGTAATGAGAGTCTGAGCCTTAGGCAAGAAGCTTTGGGCCGACAGTGAGGTGTAAGGCTGAATACAGTACGTGTTGGAGATGTTGAAGCCAGTGTTGACTTGGTTTTTAATCATTTTCATAACGGGGCACAAAACATTTTACAGGGTGAGACAGGCAGGACGGAGAAAGAGACAGCACAGGCTATCATTTCATATTTTGGGCACACATAATATAGCAGCTTGTCTTCTGATCATACAGATTAGTGGTTAGTCAAGTTTGTGTTGATGTTGATGAGATTTCCATTGTTGGCTTGTTTTCACTAATTTCTAATCAGTAATAAGACTATAAATGAGGGAGATTATAAAATGAGATTCCAAATAAGACTAAGAGTCTGTACATCGGCACAGCATTGCTTTGAGCTAAATACTGATGTCAACATGCTAACATTCCCTCAATGACAATGGCATGTTCTGATGTTTTGAAAGTATATTGTTTACCATCTTTGTTTAGTGTTTTAGCATGCTAATATTGCTAATTGGCATTAAACACAAAGTACAGGTGAGACTGAAGGGAATTTTGTTAGTTTTGCAGGTATATTTGGTTAAAAACCAATCAGGGCAGCTGTGGCTCAGGAGGTCGAGTTGATCGTCCACTAATCATAGGGATGGCAGTTCGATCTGCGACACTGCCAACTGTTTGACTTTCAACACAGAGGATGTACTGTATTTTCAACATTAAAATGTTGTGACAATGGTTAACATCAAAGAGGATGAAAGAAAAGTGATGATTTATGCAAAGTTCTATATTTGAATTACTACTACTGTGCATACTATGTATCTAATGTTGAATGTCATTATTTGACTATCTTACTTTGAACCTTGGAAACCATATGCATGTGTAACGCAGTAGTGGAAGAAGTGTTCGGTTCCTCTACTTAAGTGAAAGTACTTTAGCAATACCACACTGTGAACATACTCCACTACAAACCTTGCTTTCAAAACCTTACTTGAGTAAAATATATAGTAGTTTATTTATCTTAAAGTGCTCATTTTAAGGTTCATAATTGTATTTAGAGGTTGTACCAGAATAGGTTTATGTGGTTTAATTTTCAGAAAACACCATATATTTGTTGTACTGCACATTGCTGCAGCTCCTCTTTTCACCCTGTGTGTTGAGCTCTCTGTTTTATCTACTGAGTGAGGTATCTCACTTTTGTACCATCTTTGTTGGGAGTCGCACATGCGCAGTAAGTACTGCTAGCTTGTCAGTTGCAGAGCATGAGGGAGTGCCACGCTAGCAGCTAGGCGAGCATTATAACGTGTGTTACAAAGTGACGCACGTTCGTCACGGAAGTAAAGGCTGGACTACAATAGAGCTGTTTGGAGCAGTTTGTGAACAGTGTTTTCTCTGGAAGATGGTAAGTCCCTTTGGGGTGGACTTTGGGCTTTTTCACTTTGTAAACCTATAACATGCACAAAAAAGATATATAACACAATAAAGGAAATGGAAAAAGCCAAAAAGCATAATATGAGCACTTTAAGAAGTAGGAACTTCTTAACCCATAAAGGAACACTTCATCTTTCAGTTCACCAGTAAAAAAATATTCAAACCACATTTGAAGATACATGGTTTTTACTGGACAATAAGGCTATTAAAAGTTTGTGAATGTAAAAGTGAATGTACTTGGTTACATACCACTGCTGCTGTAATGTGAAGATGGCCATTGTTGCCTGCTCTGCATGGAGCAATGCAGAGCCTGTGGTTGTGCAGTGAGAGGCAATCCTTGCTAAGGAGACCAAGCATGGCTATTGCAGCTTTAAGTGGGAATGAATGGAGGGCTAATTTGATGGGAGCCACTTTTCTCCCCACAACATTTAAACCCCATTACACTAACATCCACTGTGAATACCCCACAGGTCATTTTGAGATGAGTGAACTGCATGGGTCACACACACAAATGCATATAGTGTGTATGCTGCAGTTTTCCTCAACAAGCAGGGTTGAAAAGAAGGGTGGTATAGAAATGACTGGTTAAGTAAATGTGCCATGGCATTATGATCACTAGACCATGAACAATTCTGAGCCTTTCAAAGGTTATAACACACCTCAGAACGTCTCATCCTCCCTGTCTTTTCTCTTCTCTCTCTTTTATGCACCCACCCACCCACACACACACACACACCCACACCCACACACACCTGTCACTGAGGCCCAGACCCCTGCTGAGTTGTTATAAACACAGGCACAGAGGACCCCTGTTAGGAGAGCACTGTCTCTCACTGCCTCCCCTCCTCAACTGTAAACAGCGAGTGAAACAACACTCAAGAGGCGCTACTGTACCACAAACACTAACACTTTACAATACGGTACACAAAAAATTTGAGTAGTTACCAAGAAACAAGTGAGAAACAACAATCACAATCTTGATAATATGCTAATCTTTTAAAAGTATTTTCTGAATAACTCTGAATCAAGGACTATACAGAAGATAATGGTGAGTTACTAGAGAACCGATTGGGAGATACAATATTAATGAATCATTAGGTTATGATTCAAGTAGTTTATAAATATCTGTGAATCAACATGCTGACCACTTTCTTCATAAATTGTGTTACCACAAATACAGTATAACGGAAGTATGCAAATGCAGACACACTCACACAGAGCAGCTGGTGCAGCCATGCAGTGTGGGATCACCTTCACGGGATTAGAACAGCTTGAACTTGAATGAATTTTCATCTATTGTTTAGAGACCATGCGGTGATCAATTCAACAACATTAAGAGTGGCAGAGGTGTGGATGCACAAATGGCTTGACCGCACATGCGTGTTTCTGCACGTTATGCGTTTGTCTGTGTGAGTGGCTGTGCTGTCTTGTCTGTGCGAGATCTCTTGTGTAGGAGTATGTGAAGAGGGAAAATATCAATATGTTACGGGATTGTTTTTCTTTCTCACCGCTGTTATCTTTGCTTTCCCACCTCCATTACACCCCCATCAGCCTTGGATGGATTAAATCAGCAATTAAGACCGCCATCCATGTCTCTGTAAAAGGCACAAGACACATTAACAGCACACACACAATGAGCAGTCTTGTATCTAGAGGCAGATTTTAATGCATCTATATTTGTTCTCCCTGCTATTTTGTTATATGTGCATCTTTAAGTGTGTGCTTTTGCGTTCCCATACATGCATCCATGCGTTTGTGTATGCAAAAAGAGCCGAGATGTAGCAGGAAAGACAAGGGAAATGTGTTAGGCACAGCACCTTGGGCAGTGCGCATTCAGATGCTCGGCAAATGATTAGAAATGGTTTTTATTGTAAATACGTTTTACACAGGCAATAGGCTGCCAAGGGGATAAAAGACTCATGCTATCAAAGCCGCGTGTGGCAGGCCTCCCACAACGCAGGACTGTGTGTGTGCGCCAGTGTGCGTGTGTGCCTGAGTTTGAGTGTTTTTCATAGCTTTTCTTTTAATTACCCCCCTTGCGAATTAGCTAAGGAATAGGAGACTGGCTATGCACTGTTAAGTATCTTTGGCTGGGAATTATCTGTTTAGTTTGTCCCGTTTGATCTTCAGGAATAAGTCATTAGTTTTCAAGCAATCTGCTCCCTCTCCATCCCTCCCTTTCTCTTCTTTTCTCCTCCCCTGTGTAGTGTCTCTATTTAGGCAGTTTCTATGGAGCAGAGTGACTCAAGTTGCCCAGTTATATAACAAAAATGGTAAGGAGATGTTGTGAAAAGGAGGGAGGGTTAGGTAAGGACATGGTTAACAGAAAAGCTGGAGAGAACATGTGAAAGATAAAGGATGCAAATCTTTACTTCCAGCTGATCGGGGAAATGAAGGGGTTCATTGTACAGTACATTGCACACAGTGAGAGGAGGCCGCTTCCTCTAGCTGCAAGGCACGAGCAAAGATTAAAAGTGTGAGCGTGTGTGTTTGTGTGTGCGCTTGTGTGTGGTGCTCAGACAGGGTGCAGATAAGAAGATTGTTAACACTGGATGAAGAGCAACCATTAGATGGTAATTGGCTGACCAGATGCTCTTCTTGCCGCATACAAATTACAGTCTTTAACTTCACCATGCCTCTGGCTTACTCCGTGCCATTACTAGTTGGTGTGTATACAATTGAAGCCGTCAAACACACGTAAAAATCCTACTAATATTAGGACCCACACTGTACCCATCCTGCTGTACCAGACAACAACGCTCCTTGTATTGATGTTAACTGTGACAGTTAAAGCGTAACTCTCGCCAAAATGCAACCTAGGGTCTTTTTGTGAATGTACCCGAGTCAAACTTTCGTTTAAAAGCATATTTTACGGTGAGTTGTTCAAAACCTTTCCTTTTAGTAAACTCTGGGTACACAAACAATGTTGTCAATGCTTTCGTTAAGGTGTAGAGACCCTGGTAATACTTCGAGCAAAGTTTCATGTTGTGTCGAGCCTTCTTAGTGTTTTAAAAATAGCTATTTTGAGGCTAGCATAAAAGTGCCCCTAGCACTCCCATTCAAAAGGCCATTTGAAGGGGCGATTCCGTTCTAAATATGCTTTTAAACGAAAGTTTGACTCGGGTACATTCACAAAAAGACCCTAGGTTGCATTTTGGCGAGAGTTACGCTTTAAGTTAAGTGTTTAGCAGTGATTTCCTTGTCTCTATTTGAGATATAAGATTTTGATATCCAGTACTGTAATGCTTCAGAAAAAAAAAGTCTGTCTCTCTCCCTCTTACTCTGGGCTGTTTGCTGCTTGGTGTTTCAGGGTTACTCAGAGCACTTTCTAAGTCTTTTTCAGACAGGGTGCCAAACTGTGTCAATGCCAAGAGAAGCATTAGCGGACCCTGCGCAGTCCTCCCCCCCCAAATGGATATTAATAAACCCCTCCGTCTAGCATCTACTGCCCTACCAGTCCCACTTCTTCTCCCTCTCCATTGCCTTTAATCCCCCTATCTTGCACTTCATCCTCCTTTTCGTTTTCTGTCTCCACTCCTTTTCCCCTTAAGTGTCAATAACTCTTGCTTGCAACACCCACCCACACACACACACACACACACACACACACACACACACACACACACAGAGTAGTTGCAGTGTCAGGCTTTCCACAGGGGCTGGTATAGTTATATAGTAGACTCTGTGGGTTTAGTAAAATCCTCATTAGGACTCAGTGTAGGTGTGAGCATCCCTGCTGCTGTCTCAAAACAAACTGCTTACCTCGACAGAATACTCAAACACAAACACACACACACACACACGCACACACACAACTGCACATGGACCAAACAAGAGGAGAGTCAGACACTGATACGAGGCAGGTAACATTCACATCTATGCATATGCATACTCACACACAATGTATGTTGATTATTCTAATGTATGCCGCCACCTGTTTTCCAACATCTCAAACACACATTCACTAACAAACACAAAGTGTTAGTGCTGTTGTGTGGTGACATTTTAATGCAGGATGACGTCTCCCCTAATTAATGTCAGTCAGGATGGCAAAGTATTCAAAAATAACTCTTTGAATAAGGCCTAGTATACTGCGGTGCCATCACCCTGGTAAACCAATTATAATATTCAGACACTATCAAAATACCCAGCATCATTTTTAATCTGACAGCCATTTGACCTGGATGGTGCTGACGAATGTATTTGTGTGGATTTTTTAAATGTTAGAATAATCCATCTAGGGAAGTGAAATCTGTCATTCCAGTTTAAAAGGCAAAATAAACATTTTGCATTTTGCAGTTTCCATGTTTGCCCGCCATCTTCCAAAACACAGGATGTGGTGGTTCTACATCATGCAGTATTTTAGTGGAAGTAAACTGTACAGTGTGTACAGATTGAGTGGTGGTGGTGGTGGTGGATGAGTCAAGCAAGTACAGTCTGTTACTGGCATTAACCAGTGAGCATCTTCCTTCACCATTTGTACAATTAGAAACTTGAAACAGGCAGACAACTGAGAGTTGAGGACAGAGCCAAGTGACATTAGGTTCCTTGTCTTATTGAACAGGAGATGAAAGCAGGGCCATCTTTGGCAGCAGAGATAGGAGACAGTTAGCAATCCAAATCTTTGGTCTGGATAATAATCTTGACAAGAGCTGCAGAGAGTTAACAGTATTTAGGGACTAGGCCTGGGGGAAAAATGTCAGTCTTTGTATTCTAACATGATGAATAGGCAAAATGTAAGCATTTGACATATTCCATATATAATGATTTCTAAAGGTTTCTCATGTCTTCTCTGCTTCCAGTTAAGGATTTTTTTCTGCACTGCTCAGCATGCTATTGTGTCACTGAGTCCCCTGCTGCTTCTGAAATGTGTGAAAGGTCCAGCCATTTAAATAACTGTTTAAAGACGTGATGGCTGTTAAAGCTCCCATATTATGCTCATTTTCAGGTTCATAATTGTATTTTAAGGTTGTACCAGAATAGGTTTACATGGTTTAATTTTCAAAAAACACCATATTTTTGTTGTACTGCACTGCTCTCTCTCACTGCTGCAGCTCCTCTTGTCACCTTGTGTTCAGGTCTCTGTTTTAGCTACAGAGTGAGACATCTTTTCTTCTGTACTATCTTTGATTGCACTCGCACATGCGCAGTAGCTCAGATCGTAGATCATGTCAGCTAGCTCCATAGACAGTAAAAGAAAGGCTGTTTCTCCAACTTCGGTCAGTTACAAGGCAGGATTAGCTGGGAGACTTCTAAATGAGGGCGCACATGTAAGTAGTTCTTTTGTAGATTATGGTGAACTTGTATGTGTTGTAGCAGTGCTTTGCCATTGAGAACGAGATGGCATGCTAGCGCTAGCATGCTAACGGTTGCGGTTAGCCCCCTCGTTTTGGCTAGTGACGTAGATAGCCGTGCAGATTTTGACCAGCTCACCCAGAGACTGAAGGCAGGATACATTCAGAAACCAGTATTTCACTCAAAACAGCATGGATGTTTTTTTTTAAAACTTTGTATGCGTGTGGAAGCACCAGAGACACAAAATAACACCCAAAATCCCGGAAAAAATTGATTTTTTCATAATATGGGCACTTTAAACATCAGTTACATACTCATTCAGTTTCGGATTTTTTTTTAACTAGAAAAAAGAAGAGAAAGAAATGTTTAATTAAAAAAAACATTATCTAGTCATTTTTAAGAAGAATGTGTTTTTGTTTCACTGATAACAAGCTGCTGATTGCACATGCATTTTCTTGTTCTAAGTAGAAATAATGTCCCTGGGATTTATCTTTAAAGGTCAATTTAATAGGAAATGTTTTATTTTCCATTTTGTTTATTTTCCTCATCTGTTTTTCATGTCATTGAAAACATTCTTCAATTACATTGCATGTACAAAATGTAGTATTAATATTATCACTGTCAGTTCTGCTTGTTGGTGTGCATTAATTAAAACCATATTCATCATGCCCTTTTCAAAATACTATCTGGGATTAAAGTAGCAGTGAGCTCTTAAAGTCAACACAGACAGTGCAGTACTACTGTGGGATGTTCCACAAACACAGGATCCAGCCTGCAGCATGAATCCAGTATTACATCCTACAGGTCTACAATTGTGACGTGGAAACTCAAGAGCTACAGAAATATTCATGCTTATATGTAAATTCTTGCAAAAACAAATGGACATATTGGTTTGAAGCATGTCTGACTGTGTTTACCTGATTACAGCTGATAGCTCCATATGAGAGCATGCATTCAGCATGACAGCAAAGTGCTGTGTCTAATGATGTCTCCATCTATTCTAGAGAAGAGCTGCAGATGTTTAGTTACATTTGACAAGTTAAACATTCACTGTATATGTGTGGGCATAACAAGGCTCATTACTTTTCCTGAGTGATTGTGAAGAACACCTGTGCAGGCTGTACGTTACGAAAGACACAGACGCAACGTGCACGTACACTTGCAAGCAGAAGAATTAGCATCCGCTTAAATGCACTTGTGTGAGCTCTTTTCTCTGTATCACTATCACACTTTTAAACACACACACACACACACACACACATGCACTTACACTTGAAGGACTGCTCATTTGGCTAACAGACCTCATTACATGGGTGGATGGACCATCAACCCCTTGGTGGAGGAATTAAAGAAATCTCCCTTTTCTTCTCTTCTATCCAGAATGTGTGACACAATGTCCTGGAGTTATTTACCTGGTCTCTGTAGCATGACAGCTAATCTCACCTGCAGCCCCAAGACCTTGCACATGACAGCTAAAATGTCTGCAACAAATGTAGGTGGACAGGCAAATGTTTTCAAAATCCTTCTGTGATTTTGGAGAACAAAGTTTTGACCATTTTGTATGGAGACAATGAGCATCCTAATGCTAATTGTTACTGCAAGGAAATGACAAAACACTCTGTACAATTTCTATTTATTAAAATATATAACATTTGCAGTAGGTTCAAATATCAGCCTACCTTTTGAACTGCAATTGGGATGCTTCGCCAGTTTTGCATGTCAAAGACAATAAACTAGTCATCGGGAAAACTACATAGTCTGTGAAAAAAATGGAACAATGCCTTATGTGTCTCCGGACAGAATTTTGTCAAGTTTAGGAAAATTACCTAAATAATCAAATGCAGGGAGGGTCTCACAAAAGAAGCTATCAAACTATTAAGTTGCATTATGGGAAGTGCAGGGTCCAGTGTTTTTGAAGTTTGAGGGGACTCAAAATTGGAATATCTTGGCCTCAGCTGCATCTAGGTTTATCATCCTTTTCCAAATGTCTCTCTTGCAAATCACCAGACTATAGAAAACTAAATGCCAGGAGAGACCCTTGAATTTAAATTTTCTATAAAAATATAATAAAAAAGCTTTTTTTTTTTTTCAATGTCAGTATATGGCAAGCAGGGCTTGAAATACCACGTGCATGTGCACGGTAGTGCACGTAAAATTTGAGCTGGCACGTAATTCTCGGCTACATGCAGCGGTGCAGTGGCCAAAGAAAGACTCACATTGCAGCAATAATGTATTACACATTAAATATTACTGTAAATATGTCTTGTTGAATTTGTGAAGTCACCAAAGAAGTCAAACTATGATAACAAATGTTTCTGTATTTGGTTTGCGAATACACAAAGTGCAATGGATTTCTGCTCAAAATGTTCCTACCATATAAAGTTGAAGTACTTTCTTACATGACTATGACCATGTACAGTTTGAAGTTATTTTTACTATTATAACATATTGACATTGAGTTCTGTCGTAAAAAAGTAAATGTCACAGCAGTCGATGTTGCCCTTGCAAGTTTCACAATATTTGCTTGAGAACATACAACAAAAAATAAAAATAAACACATTACCACCATCTCCTACTCACACACTCTAGCTACAGTATGTAGGAGGCTGTGTGCAAAAAGTGCTAAATGTGTTTGCTGGCCATCACATCTAATAACTGTTCAGAGCCCAACCATCTAAACCAGTTTAGAGCGTGTATGTGTAATGTATGGTTAATATACAGACACCTACACACATACATCAATACACCTGAACCCCTCATGTGTAAACATGTGATATGGTATGCTAATGTCGCCTCATATCTCAAGGGGCCAGTAAATATGTTATTTATATATGGCAATTCAAGACTGATGGCAGTGTTATTTCTATTTATTCTAATTGTAAGGCAATCAGGGGTTCCAGATGTGTCCTGAAGACTGCGGGCCTGTTATGCAATCTGTGGCCGCCGCCATGGAGACTCAAATTATCATGACAACACTAATTAACATGATGACAACCAGTTAAATCCCCACCACAGCTGGGCTCTGGTCAACATGGTAACACATCACAGCCAAGTGTTCTTGACATCCTTTCCAGAACATTGGGCATAGTGTCCCACACAAATGCTCTGTCTCACACACCCACACCCACTGCTCACTGCATTGCACACACATATGAACACACAGACATACTGTAGACACACGCAATTACAGGCCTTAGGAGGTGTATATGTGTGACTGGATTTGGGAACAGCTTGAAGCCATGTCTCATCTTTTGTGATCTCCCAGCTGCAGGCCAATGGAGAAAACAAACCAATGAAGCTTGGTGAGATGAGTGTGTTTGTGTGACCGTGTGAATACATCACAGCTGCACATATGACCATCCAATGCCTTGGGGGGAAAAACATCCAGTTAGATTAGGCCACTGTCCCTCCTCTCTCAGTCATCCTCATAGCTTCCCTCCTTCATTGAGAAATCTCCAAGACTCAGAGGTCACTTTTGGTCTACCATCCCTCATCTTTCCTCCCTCGTTCTCTCCCATCTAACTTCTGCTCATATATTACATCCCCTCAACCTCCCACCCCGAAGCCACCATCTCCATTAAAGATGTCAGACAATGGTTTCACACTGATCAAGTGAGACAGTGTGTCAGTTCCATCACAGGCCACAGGGAATGGTAGGAGCAAGTGAAATTATTTGTGTGTATTAGAGAGAGAGAGCCTGCGTGTGAATGTGTGGTAATATGTGTGGGTGTGTGCGTGCATAGGCTTATACAATTGCAAAGGTCCAGATGTGTGTGCATGTGTGTCCGTCTGCAATGTTGTGACGTCAAGATATTGCCTCAGAGAGCATGCAGAAGAAAGACAGGATGGAGAGGAAGGATGTGCTGGGAGAAGGATGAGAGGTACATCAAGCAGAATGAAAATTGTCTATGCCACAAAATAACTGTTATGGAATATATGATTGATGATATGATTCACACACGTCTCTCTGTTGATGTGATGTTTCGTATATTTCCACCCAAACAAATAACTACTAGGGCTGAAACAATTCCTCGGTAACTCGAATAATTAGATTACTAAAAATCCTTGATGCAAAATGATTTGCTTTGAAGCTTTGTTTAATCAATGTAACTAACATTGTACCGCTCACTGTGTTTCCACACGGATGATTATTACTAGCGCACAACAGGCTGACACTTCTGTAGACATAAGACTGACGGCGCGGATTATGAATGAAGAAAGAGAGCGAAAAATAGGGAGGGGCTAAGATAAGAGACAGGCAAGAGAAAACGAAGTTTAGGATAATTTTAAGCTGCAACAAAACCGAAAACTGTACAGTGTGTCTATTGTAAAATCAAACTAGCTTACCACAATAGCAGGGCGTCAATGCTAAATCATCTCTCAAAATAACATTAACATCTGCTGCTCTCGTCCACTGCACGTTTTACATAACTACAGCAGTAGAGGGTAGTGTAGTTTCTTTTTAGCATCTCACATCACACTTTCAGTCACTATGACCAATACTACGGTCAGAACATTGTGCCAAAATATGAACAATAATGTCGTTGTCAACGGGCTTATCTGCTAATGTTAGCTACCGACCGTTACCTTGAAACCATCCAGCAAATAAAAAAAAAAAAAAGCTGAGTGAACATTACTAGCTACGTTTTTCATGTTGGTTTTGAGCGGTATGCACCCCCACTAACCTGGAAAACAGTTTTAAAACATGTTAATACAGCGTGTCGGAGGACAACCTGATCTCACAGAATTCCGTGAAATGAACACGGCCCCTTAATTCAAAATCTGTGGCAGTGTCATGGAATTGCCGAAAATTCCGTGATGGGCCCACGGAAGAATTCCGTGAAATTAACACAGCCCCTTAAGTTAAGGAAAAGGTCGGGAGTGGGCGGGAGAACAACGGTTTGCGTTTAGGAAAAGAAGAACGGGACGGCCATATACAGCGGATGGGTTGAGTTTAGGAAAAGAATGGGTTGGGTTTAGGAAAAGAAGAACGGAACGGCCGTATACAGTGGACGGGTTGGGTTTAGGAAAAGAACAAAGGGATGGTTGGGTTTAGGAATCCTGACACGCGGGACACGATCCCCGGTCTCCTGGGTGAAAGTCCTGTGTTGTTTGACCCATCCACCACCCCAACCAACCTCCTTACGCGGATTTTCGGGCTTTCATACTACTCGCTACTGTTGTCGCTCTTAATGCTATGTCATCTTCTCATTGACTTTACTTTGGCATTGTTTTCCGTGGTGGCCACACAGAATTTTCACACATTCCGTCCCACTACCACGTAATGCGCTGTTAACAGTTTGTGATCATTTCACGGAATTCTGTGAGACCAGGCTGCGGAGGAACACAGCGTCTCCTGCAGCGGGTAGTCAATGGCAGGGTGACCGCAGCGTTCGCTAACGTTAGCTTCTTGTATCATCTGGGGTCTGATAAACAGTAAATTCAGTTTCCACAATGCTATTTTCCAATAAACTGTAGCTGTCATATTTCACGTGACCCACGGGAGTGTGGATTTCATGTCGCGGCTTTCGTCGCTGTTTGTCACTTTGCCTAAGATTGAGTGACAAGTGTACTCGCCCTGTTGTTTATTTGGTTGCCATGACTTCGCGAGTGATGACGTCCTATCACTGTTACAGTTGCTCACCCTAAAGGGGAAAGAGAGCAGATGACAGTTCACTTGAGTTCAGTAGAGCAGACGGCTCTGCAGAGTCATATAATTATGACTTTATGACTTTTCATGAACAGCTGATGGAGCGGCGGTGCGCCGCTGCTACATGTACATAGCAGAAACCCTGTTGTGCATCTGCCCTATTTCTGATACCGTGGAGGCAGAACTTCAACATAGAGGAAACATTATTGTTGGTACAACAAAAATATGATGTTTTTTGAAAGTTAAACCATGTAACCTATTCTGGTACAACCTCTAAATACAATTATGAACCTGAAAATGAGCATAATATGAGCACTTTAAACTACTGCTGGTGTAGGACTGTAAAGTCCACTGAGAGACATTGTAAAATACAAAGAAAACCTTGACTTATTTTTGTGTGTTTGTGAACTAGATTTCTATAGTTAAAAGCAAATATATGAAACCACCCACCCTGTCACGTTTAATTTTTACTACACCAGTTTGATGTTAGACTGCTGCCTATTTGTAGCCATGCCTCCTTCACTTAATCTTTTCAAGGTGTTAAAATGCACTATTGTTACAGAGAGCAAAACACAATGCCATTGTTGGTTAAATGACTCCCTCTGTTTGATTTTGCTCACTGTTGGAATGCTGAGACAAAGCCTTCTTAACTTCACAACCTGTGCCAAATTAGCCTATTATTTAGTGCAGCTTTGCTACAACAATGAATTGAACAGACAAATGGCAGGGCTAGAAGAATGACGATGATGATGAGGAGAATGTTTTCTGTCACATACTCATTGTTTTACTCAATTACCTAAAACTGAAAGACAAAAATAAATCTTGTATCTTCTTGTATCTTGCTTAAGCTCTTACATATCTTAATATCAAAAGTAGATCCTTAGAAAGAAATATTTACATTCTTAATAAATATGGGCCTAAATTAATGGCTCTTCAATTATTCTGTTTCTCACACCTTTAATAGGCTATGATTTTATGAGATACGCTGAATTCTATGAGACTTTTCTTCCTTTGTACAGTCACAGTTCTTGAATTTATTGTGGTCGTCTCTCAACACAATTAATGTTATTTCAGTATGTTGCGAAGCTTATGAAAGATGAAAACCCATACTTCGGCATTTAACCGTTTTCTTTTCTTATGCATATTCAGTGATTTTTAATATTGCAGAGCAGCAATAGCAGTCTCTATTTGCTTCAGCCACTTTAACTCCTTTAACAACATTCTTTTCATCTGAACTTGCCCCTATTTCTGAACATTTTCCAGCTGTCTGGTAGCCTTTCGACTTGTGTTAAAATGTAATATTATGTAAAATCTCAGAGCGCATTAAGTCCAACACCATGTCCCTCCATTCAGTTTACTCAGCTTTTAACTCAGCATTTGGTTGTTCATACTGTCACTCCCTTTAAAATACGGTCCATCAGTTTTCAAACTTAGAAACAGCCATCAGTGGAACATGCACACTGACACGCATATGCAGCTTCAGCCTTTTCCTCTGGGTATTGCTGATGTGACAGAGAAAACCTGGTCTGATGGAGCAGGGTGAGGATTACAACTGCAAGCTTTTACATATGCACACACACACACAAACACACACATACACTATGCAGGCCTTAAGCAGATGGATAAAGTAGGAAAGATGTGACCAGAGGAATGATGCATGACAGGAACAGCTGTGCTAAACTCACTTCATTCAAGATATACAAGCTCAGTCACCATACACTGGCAAAGGGGCAAAGTGTCGAAGCGAGACACAAGTGCAAACACAACGGATGCCTGTTATGCCAATACTCAGGGGGGGGGATGGCCTGTATACCATCTGTAAATAACTATATTTTATAGATTTACTTTACAGAGACTTCACAGAGTTTCATTTAATCCCTTCACCAAGGACATTATCACAATTAGGGCTGCAACTAACGATTATTTTAATAATCGATTAATCTGTCGATTATTTTTTCGATTAATCGATGAATCGGATAAAAAAACAAAAAACAAAAAAACATTAATTTACATCAACTCAATACATACTTACATACATGTTGTTTTAGTTAATAGTTGTGTAAAAGGTAAGTAACCCAAAGAGCAGATACAGACCACACACACACACACACACACACACACACACACACACACACACACACACACACACACACACACACACACACACACACACACGTTCACTTGAAGCTTATTCATTAAATTATTACCATCATTGTAGTAAGTGCAAGTTAAGTTCATTTGTACACAGCTTAAGATGACCAAGTGCTATAAAATAACTTTAAAATGAAATTAAAAAGTACAACACACACAAATATATACATCAACAATAACTGATATGGGACAAAGCACAGAATATATACATGACAATATATTGAAAAATTAATGGGCCAAAAAAGGCGAGTGAATAAAAAAATGTCTTTAGTCCTGCCTGCTTTCCTACTGTTATTAACGAGCTAACGCTAGCTTGTCATGCTTGTCAAGCTGGATAACAAGTAAACACCAGCACCAGAAGAGGGACGTTACGTTCCTCACTTCAAAACGGAACAGAAGTAGGATTGTGTAGTGACTTTACCCTGCTGTTGAACTCCCTTCCTCCTCATCAAGGACTCCAACATGTTTACGTTTTAGGTGCTGAAGCATCACCGTGGTGCGCCCGTGCCATGCCATGTCGCTTTTGCTTATCTTGCAATTAACACGTTTTCGATTTATTTAGTGTGAAATGTTCCCACACGTTGGATGACTTAGGTCGTACTGATTTCTCTGCCTCCGCCATGTGTTTCAGAACAACGTTAAGGGTCTCTCCGGTCTCTCTCCGTATTTCCTCTACCCCTGCTCTGCTCTTTTTTCTTTTCTTTCGCTCTGCGTTCCGCACGGCACTCAACTCAATTGCTTTTATCTCCGCGACTGAGTGGTGTGTTGCGCGACGAATCGATAATGAAATTCGTTGCCAACTTTTTTAATAATCGAATTTTATCGATTCGTTGTTGCAGCCCTAATCACAATTAGCATACTTTTTATGGTACCATTCGAAATACGTCGGTACTACCGAGTACCGATTTACGTTAAATCAATCATGTTAAATTTCAGTACCTGAGAGTGCATTAGAGCAAGCTTATCTGTCCTTCTCTGCAGAGTTACGGTGGAGACAGAGCAAGCCTACATCACGTTTGGAACCTGTTCAAGTCACAGTGAGTCCAGGCAATGGCGATAAAGCGGTCGCAAGTGTGGTTACACTTTCAAAATTCAATGCAGGCAACATTCGCTGTATTATTATATATCAAATATTTGTCATCTACACTGTCAGCTACACCTAACGTGGCTGCATTTACTTCAATGCTGTGTTCATATGACAAACAGCAGACTAACATAGGCACTATATATAATTATATAAAACATCATCAAGTTCATTTTATCCCAGAGAAATAATAAACTAATGCACTTCATAGGTCATGTAAGATAAGATAAAACTTTATTGTCTGTTCTGACAGAAAATGTTCTTGCATCGTCTGCTCCAACAGTCAACAGGTAACATAAAAAACACACTAACATAAAAACAACCATCTGTATGTTCACCCAACATTGTCCGACACACCTTCAATTGCACGAATTCTATTCACCTCCTTGTGCTCCATGTACATGCAAGTTATGGACAGAGAACCTGCCTGTAATCTATCTCTAGCTATACTTTATGTATACTAGGAGTTCAATAACATGTAAAAAAAAACATGAGTTTCGATTAATTGCTGGTCAGATCAAATGAAAAACGACTGCAAACATATTGAACAGTTGTATTTCAACATTTAATATATTTTGCGTATTGAATCTCAGATTACATTGTAAGATTTATATCTAAAGAGACAGAGTGGAGATTCACAGCTGTAATAAATACACACAGACATTGGCTTGAGAAAGGCCAGTGAATCATCCGTCTTATCTTAATATTTCATACATACAGCGGAAGAACAAGAAGAAGTCTGCATTTTTAATTACCTATGGGGGGTTTACTACCAAACCTTGAGAGGGTATAGTAAATACAAAGTTTTGCATTTCATTATGTTTGCATTATGTCATAGAGTATTTCTGATTTTGCCACTTCAGAGTACCAAAACATGAAGACCTGTCAAGCATCTCTTACTGGTCGCAAAATGCTTTAAATACTAGTTTGTGGACAAAATGTGTTATGCATTGCAACATAAGTGTTGCCATAGTAGGACAGTTTTAAAAGAAAGCATGATTGGATGACATTTTTGTCAATGAGATCTGTCAGAGTTTTCCTTCTCATGTCATATTTGACTTTTGCTTATGTGGTGTTTTTATGGGTTTCTTCTTGGTTCATTTGGGCTGCTGTGGTGTGTGTAAAAGTAAACAGGGTTGGCAAATCAATACCTTAAAACCTTAATATGTTGTTATGTCAGGCACAATGCATCTTCCCTGGGGAAACTAAAGCACAATAGAGGACCAATTAGTGTGCATTGCCATCATCCAGAGCTATTGAGCTGAACCTAGGAGTCAATACAGGGCAAATAGCTTGTGTTTCAAGGGTTCCCAAAAGATTAAGGAAGAGTGCGCAAACAATGCACTTTTAGATGATTGCTGTTCCTTCATGTTCCAGCATGAAGCCAATTCAGACAATTTGTAGAAACCAGCAATCTTCAAGAGAACAAAAAAATTAGATGGCTAAAGGATAAGTACCTCTTCCTACCACACCATTTTTTTTAACTGTAGTTAATGTTGTCAACTTCAGTGACAGAGACAAAAACAGGGATGTAGTGTTAAGCAATAGTTTGTACACCCAATTTTAATTAAATGATGATAGATTACATTGATATTAAGCATCATGTAATGAAAATTCGAATGTAGACTTTGTTATACACTCCCAATATCATATCACATTTGTGTGTATTTTGTTCATGGGTATTGATGAGATTAGTTTGGTCACAGTTTAGTCATGTGTACCTGTTTAGATGTTACAATAATACTGAGGTACTCCGCTGTTTGTTGTAGCTAAATATTAATTCATCATTCAACTCTGCAGCAAAACAAATAGCTGTTAACATCATCTTGCTCTTCTGTTCGCTCATCTTCTGTTGTTTGTCCTTCACTGGCAGAGCTGCTCATCCTAACTTTTAAGGTCACTTAGAAAATGAGTATGGCAAATTAGTACTGATGAATTACCCTTTATTAATGTGCAGTACAGTAAAAGATGGTTAGAATAGTTTGCGGGTTAACATCAAGTCAAGTACTGAGTGAAAATATATCACGAGGCACACTTAAACAAAACCCACTGACAAAACATTGCATTAATTGCATAATTGCATAATTGCATTATTTATACATTTTACCTGGACACAGAGATGGGGACTCGAGTCTGAGACTCGGACTCGAGACGCACTTAAGTCGCACAAACAGTTGACTTCAGACTTGACTGGGACTCGACCAAAAAGACTTCAGACTTGACTCTGACTCGAGCTTCGAGACAAACAACCTGTTTTCATGCAATTATTGCTCTTTAAATCTAAATGTATTCATGTATTTCTATTTTCTTGTATTGGCGCATATACGTTGGGGAAACATATGACGAGCTGCATGTCCCCTGCCCTTTGCCATAATGTGCAACGTAACGCATTCGTTATGCCTTATGTGCGCGCACTCACATAAGAATGTATTGGCGATGGCGACACCAAGTCCTCCTGGAGTTGTGCTTTTTGTCATTAGTTTTGCTTTCAATAACTTCGTAAACAGTGGCAGTAAGCGAACAGCTACATGCAAGGTGTGTGGCACCAAGATAAATGATGCCGGATCAACAACGTCAAACTTTATCAGGCATCTCAAAACGCACCCAAATAGATCAGTCACTTGCTAATGTGAAAGAGACGTTACATTTAGCATATATCGTCACAGGTAACAAGCTAACCATTGCAAAGTGTTGTGCTAATGCTGGGAACAGGCAAATTGTATCTTTATAGTTAGTAGTTGCTCAGTGAGGCTCAGACATCCATGGTGCACAGGAGGCAGGACGCACGGCTCCATCTCCCCAGGAACAAATGATTTGTATGCTATTAAGCGAACAAGGTGTACCCGGTCCACCAAACACTCTTAATTCTGCACATATTTCGGTTACTGTAGTCCTATTTACTATTTCATTATTTTATCCATGCGTGGCGCAGCGGATCCATGTGCACTGTCACCTGCCGTGGAGACGCTGGCCTCACTAACCTCTCCTCCCCTGAGTCGGATCTCACTCGCGCTGGACTCAGTTTCACTGAGCGTACTAACACTTAGAAAATAAATAAATTGCATTACATCAGTGCGTTCAAACTGCTTATTGTGCGTAATTTGGACTGACACTGAGATGCATGTTGTTCTGTAACTGGTGTGGCGCTGCCACTATTCTCTTGATTTCCACTTCGACATTAGACATTTTTTTGAGTGAAAGAGACGTTACTTTTAACATATATCGTCACAGGTAACGAGCTAACCATCGCAAAGTGTTGTGCTAATGCTGGGAACAGCCAAATTGTATCTTTATATTTGTATCCATATGATGTGACAGACTTAGGTTAATATTTCACCAGGTCTGAGGGCTAGAGGAAAGTGTTAAGTAGACCCCATAAAGTTATCCTACAACTGATTTTGATATTGTACTGTACGGATATGGGGTGCCGAATGTAAAGGTTCGGTTACAATTTTTTAGCTGATAAATTTTCAACATTTAGCTCACTTTCCTCACATTTAGCGCATTTTCCTCACATTTGAGACAGAAAATATATATATATATATATATATATATATATATATATATATATATATATATATATATATATGTTAACTGTTAAATCTAAATGTTATATCTAAATCTAAATGTTTTATCTAAATCTAAATGTTAAATGTTAAATCTAAATATTATATCTAAATCTAAATCTTAAATATATATCTAAATGTTAAATGTTAAATCTAAATGTTATATCTAAATGTGTCGCCAAGTGTAAAGCTAAATATTTAGAAAATATTCAAATCCCCAAGGAAACCATGCCCACTGCAGTGGCTTCAAATCGCGCTGCACCGCAAATTTCAGTCAACACCTGTTGGTACAGTAAATACTGACTATAGTGGAGCTGTTCGACTAATGTTACTGGATTAAAACACATTTCGGTCAGTATTTTGTATTATTGACTTATATCACAGAAATATCTTGTGTACTATAGTGCCGTTGTTTTGTTTGACTCATATCTCCTTGTGTGTTTAACGTTAGTTTGACTCATCCTTCACAAGCAATCTAGCTCACACACTGCAGCCGACATGTCATCTGAACAGGCCTTGCAGCACTGTAACTAGCTAAGTTAGCTAGGTCTCGCAATGCGCAATGCAAGACTGAATAGCAGTAGGCCTGTCACACTATAGCCACATGTAAGTAGTTTTCAATACTTTGGTTACATTACCATATTTTATTAACCTGAATTATGTTGCTATATTAGCTTGCGAAGGAGCTATCCGTTGCTAACGCTAATTTATCTCAAAAAGCAGAAACGTTAGCTAACTACTGCCAAGATATGATTTCACTAGAGACCAGAGAGGTGTTGTGAGACTCGTCAAGTGTTGTCATGTGTTTACACTGTCTTACAATGAAACCATATCTTGGCAGTAACATTAGTTAGCTACTGCTTTTTGACATAAATTAGCTAGCTAACGTTAGCGTTAGCAACGGATAGCTACTTTGCAAGTCAATAAAATATAGCCTTGGCAAACAGAATTAAGGTTAATAAAACACCATAACTAGCTATGTAACCAGTATTACAAACTTCTTACAAGTGGCTGGATTGTGACATTTTAGTTGTGTTGTGGGTGGTGATGGCACAGTGGATATGACACATGCCTTTGGTGTGGGAGACTCGGGTTCGATTCCCACTGTGATACATCAACCAATGTGTCCCTGAGTGAGACACTTAACCCCTAGTTGCTCCAGAGGCGTGTGACCTCTGACATATATAGCAATTGTAAGTCACTTTGGATAAAAGCGTCAGCTAAATGACATGTAATGTAATGTAATGTAATGTGTTCGGATGAATATGTTGGATGCATAGCTGGACTTTATCCATGCTGGGCTAATGTTAGATTGCTTGGGAAGGATGACGTTAGTCGCACACGGAGATATGTAATTCAAACAACGGTATTGTGATTAACACAACTATTAAGGCATGTCTGTAATATACCGGTCGGTCAATAATATAAAATACTGTAGATCAGTGCTTTCCAACCCTTCTGGTCTGAGGTTCCCCCACAGCCCTGTCAAACTCACATACCCCGCCCTATCAATTCACAATGTGTTCACACTATTTATCATATTAAAGTGAATATTCTTACATTTTCATGCAATTGAACTGTAAACATTTAGGTTGGTTTGGTCAGAAATTCTACTTTTACTTGAAGTGTGGTTAATGTTTCAAAAGTCTTCTATTACTTTTAGCTAATCATTTCAACTGTTAGCTAAGTCAGTAGGCCACTTTTAGCTATTTTTTTCTACCATTGATTACTTCGCTATATGTTTTAACATATGTGTTGAGCTGTTTTAGCTGATATATTGTTTTAAATCAATCATAATTCAATTATTATTTTGATTAGTTAAGCTGCTCCACAACCTTTCCAAGTACCCACTGGCTACAGCAGAGATAGACCTCAACAGTCCCGCCCCTTGTCCGAGAGACCTTGGGTTCCGGAAGTAAAATTCCCATTCTTTTCTTTTTCCCATAGACGTCTGGAAAATCCGTATATAAAAAATTTTAGACCATGCCTTAGGCTAACCAGATGGGACGTGACTCATAAACATACAACGTATCATTTAGAGTGAAAAAACAAACAGAAAATTCAAAAAAAGTCAAAGGTACAACACTGTGTACATATCGTCATCTCAGAGCGAAGGAACTACTCATCCCATAAACCACTGCGCACCACTGAACAAAGGAAGCTAACGTTAGTTTAGCTAACAGCTAATTCGGCTGTGGGCGGGACTGTTGCGCTAGAGCGCAACAGTCCCGCCTCCAGCGGGTTCCGGAAGTAAAAATACAATGCAATTTCTCCATTGACAGTTGCAGTATAAGCCATAAAATCGTAACCGTTGATGGTAGACTTAAAACCAGCTTGCTGACATGACTAAGCGATTGTATATGCTCATATAGACGCCAAAAATCATGGGGCACTGACCTTGTTTAGAGATAAATGTCTTTTATTCGCGATGTCCTGGATAAGTACTTCATTACCCACAATCCTGAACAATCCCACAATCCCACAGTGATGCCTCTGATTGGTGGAACTCATGCTGGTGATGAGAGGGGGAGGGGGAGCTGCCTGCACGATCCGTCACGAGGATTTACGACACTGCACGAATCACGATCAGTTCCACGCTTCTGACGTTAGCCTCCACCGGGAAGCTAACGTTAGTTTAGCTAACAGCTAATTCGGCTAACCGCTAGCTAACAGCTTGATTCAGTCTAAAATAACGTTAACTCAAACTTAAAGTCCATGTTGCAGGTTAACCACCACTGTTGATTAATGGGTACATAAAGCACTCAACATATGTATATCATTGTTAAAAATGTCACCAAATAGTGTTAAAGGCCAGTGTTTACAGTTTTAGTCGTTTAGTGGGTTTTTTAACGCAATTCGGTGATGACGTCACGTTGGGGAGACGTGCCTCAGTCTAGGACTAGAACTATGGTGACTGACTGGGATGAGGAAGAGGTGGAAGAGGTGTTTTTACTGTCAGTGAATAGCACCGAGTGAAAGTCAATGTTTTCTTTGTATCTAGTGACAGTGATCATGTCGTTAGTTCAGATAAGTACTGGTAATCTAGCTAGATCTAGAAATAGAAGGCATCATGTTAGCTATGGGCTAACTTGCCAGTCAGTCCCACCTGTGAAATCCCCCGACGTTGTAAACACATTTTCGATTAGATATCTCACGTTTTGATGGACCCTACTAGCTCCAGTAACAACATATTTGCCTAGTGTTTATTTATTACTTGGATGGGGATGCTGTTCGGCTTTTCACAAGTTTAGACAGCTAGCTAAAGCTACGCCGACGTTTTGCTAACGTTAGCGCAACAGCGTTAGCCTAGACGGCTAGGTAAATATTACGACTGCCTTCGTTGTTTCCTCTATCTGCGTCCACGTTGTCAACATAAGACATGTGGCGTTAGTGCTCCTTTTGTACCATAATTGTACTGAATGAAATGTTAAGCTTCGCTCCTACGAGATGGGTGGGTTTTTGTTAGCTACGTTACACACAAAGTTAACTGGCTATAGTTAGCCTGTGCTAGCGGAATTAGCTAATGTTGCGTAGCCAGCCAGCAGCTTTGGCAGTAGTTCCGGCGAGCTAACCACGACAGCTAACACATCCACAAGCGTCTCTATTTCAAACGTCACTGCAGATTGACTGCTTTTAGCAGCAGAGGTTGATTGTGGGCGACAATACTGTCGTGGTTAGCCTACCGAAACTACTGCTGATTGTCGAAGTTGCTGGCTGGTTATGCAACGTTAGCTAATTCCGCTAGCATACAGGTTAACTATAGCCAGTTAGCTTTGTATGTAGCTAACAAAAACCCACCCATCTCGTAAGAGCAAAGCTTAACATTTCATTCAATAAAATGATGGTACAAAAGGAGCACTAACGCAACATGTCTTATGTTGACAACGTGGACGCAGATATAGGAAACTCCGAAGGCAGTCGTAATATTTACCTAGCTAGCAGTCTAGGCTAACGCTGTTGCGCTAACGTTAGCAAACGTCGGCGTAGCTAGCTGTCTAAACTTGTGAAAAGCCGAACAGCATCCCCGTCCAAGCTGTGTTTCACTTTCCCTCCAATATTATTATACACATAATAAAGACACATGGACTCGGTCGAGACCAAAAGCCATATTTTGCAACACCAGTGGCAGAGACGAGCCCATAGACAGTGAACAGAGACGGGGCTTTCGTCTGTGGTCTCCCCAACGTGACGTAATGCAATGCATTTTGGGGGAAAAGAGAATCATTGCAAACCGCTGTAAAATAGTACTACTTTTTCGTATTTTATTCCGTTTTGTGATATCCATTGTATTTGATGTTGTTGGGTAACAGTTTAAATGTTTATTACCAACAAGCAAATTGCACAAATTCATTAGAAAATAAACCCTGCAACATGGGCTTTAACACTGGGTAAAGCCGGCTACATAAGCCGTTATATATGTTAACGGTTATTTTCAGGTTTTATTTTAAGGGTCTTTTAAAGTTATTACATGCTGTTTCAGCTAGCGGTTAGCCGAATTAGCTGTTAGCTAAACTAACGTTAGCTTCCTTTGTTCAGTGGTGCGCGGTGGTTTATGGGATGAGTAGTTCCTTCGTTCTGAGATGACGATATGTACACAGTGTTGTACCTTTGACTTTTTTTGAATTTTCTGTTCGTTTTTTCACTCGACATGATACGTTGTATGTTCATGAGTCACGTCCCATCTGGTTAGCCTAAGGCATGGTCTAAAACTCTTTATATACGGATTTTTCCAGACGTCTATGGGAAAAATTAATGGGAATTTTACTTCCGGAACCCAAGGTCTCTCGGACGAGGGGCGGGACTGTTGAGGTCTATACCCCTTGCTGGGGCATCACAGCAGGTGTTGTGTCAAAGACTGTTTCCCTGTAGATGCGTTTCCTGCTACTTGCGATCTAATTGGAGACAAACAGCCAATCAGAATTGACCTTTTGATTGTGCGATTGGTTGGTTTTGTGGCACACTTGTAACGCTGTGAAAATCTAAACGAGTGTGTCTAGAGTTGAGCGCGTAGAGAGAAGAGGTTGAGAGCGAGGGAGACATGACTGGAGCGCAGCAGCGCCTACCTGCGAGCAGAGAAAGACATGCAAATACATTTACTGTGGACGGAATAGGTTTTTGTTTACTCAAACAAAATAATTTTTTGCGAGTGTTAATTTCTGTTCAAAATGCAATGTAATGTGCTTGCAAAATATAGTTCTCTGTGCTCAAAACATACAATTACTCGCTCAGGAATGTGACACATATACAGTATAACTCCATACGGGGGAGGTACACCATGGAGTGCAGCCCGCACACCTGCAATGACCGCCTGTTCAATGTCTCCTAGACCTAGAGAACCGGCCATGCCTGCCTTTCACCTAAGTCCTTTGTTTTCACCACAGCGTCTTAGTGTGGGGTGGGAGCGGGGGAGGGGGTGGGGGCGGTGCAGCGCGATTTGAAGCCACTGCAGTGGGCGTGGTTTCCTTGGGGATTTGAATATTTTCTAAATATTTAGCTTTACACTTGGCGACACATTTAGATATAACATTTAAATTTAACATTTAACATTTAGATATATATTTAAGATTTAGATGTAATATTTAGATATATATTTAATATTTAGATATAATATTTAGATTTAACATTTAGATATAAATTTAACATTTAGATTTAGATATAACATTTAGATATAAATTTAACATTTAGATTTAGAAATAACATTTAGATATAAATTTAACATTTAGATTTAGATATAACATTTAGATTTAACATTTAACATTTAGATATATATTTAACATTTAGATTTAGATATAACATTTAGATATAATATATATATATATATATATATATATATATATATATATAATTTCTGTCTCAAATGTGATGAAAATGCGCTAAATGTGAGGAAAGTGAGCTAAATGTTGAAAATTTATCAGCTAAAAAATTTTAACTGAACTTTTACATTCGGCACCCCATATACGGATGGTAGCTACAAGCCATGCTTTGAATTCATAAGATTTAACAATACAGTGTTACGGATAGATCAGATGGCCAGAGACTTGAGACTTGACTTGCACTCGTGGCAAAAGATTTGAGACTCGACTTGTACTTCCAAAAAATGACTTGTGAACATCTCTGCCTGGACACTCACAAGTTTCAGTTAGCAAACACTTGTGAATCAAGCCAGACTACATCTCCTGAACTCCTGAACAGTTTTCCTGAGAGATTTAAGTCTAACAACAATTCCTTGAGAATGTAATCAAATTCAAATTTCTTTATTAGGATAAACCCCTTGAGATGTATCATCTTGTTTTCGAGGTAATCAGTTTGGTACAGAACCAATCAGCCATGTTTTTTTCGTTCAAATGGAAACAGGTAAATGACATGGTGTCTTGTCCAATCAGGAGTAGGAGGGGTTAAATTAATCTCTCAGTGAAGGACAAAACTCTAAATGATTTATTGGTACATACAACCATGCCCATGCCTGACCACAGTGACCTTAGCAAAAAAAACAGTAGCTAATACAGGACAGGAATGGGACGCAGGCATGCCACAATTTCTACTGAATCCAGTGATACTGAATCGCCAGTATAAAAAGTAAAACAATCACCGGGAAGCAATTTGACTGGGAGATGGGGGGGGGGTCCCTCTATTCATGCCTCTAGCAATTTATTTTCATCTCCAGTGAGAATGAAAATTATCCCACTAATAGATTCAGGCTTAGGTTGAACCTTTGGCTCTAACTATAGCAGAGCTTTTAAAATAAGGATGAAACCACGATAATAGCCCTAAATATCCCAAGGAAAAAGGGACTGCTCTGACTGTGCTGAACCAAAACAGAATTTTTAACATCATATTTGCATTATCATGCCTGCCACACCGTTCAGTCCCTGAACCAATTAGACATTACATTGGGGATGCACATTCAACATAATTCCCTTGACAGATTAATAATACAGTAATTAATAATAAATCAATATTGCACTAATTGATGAGGCTGTGTAGCTTAACAGTATGTCATTTGTCTATGGTCACTGATGCCATTCCAAAAAAGAGTTGTAAAAACGTAGTTGAGGGTTTCATATTTTTCATATCAAAACTTAGTAGTAGTAGAAATCACTTTAAATCATGAATATGAGTAGGAGAGGCCTTTTAAGGACATGTTTGACATGTCACAGTAGGGGAAGCACAGGTGTAAATAATAAAATGAATGTATTAGTAACACTTGTGCTTTTCCTGCTATGACAAGTAAACAGTGCAAAGGGCCTACTGTTTGTCGGACAATGCTAAGCCAAACCGATCAACCGTCGGCCTAGTCTGTGCGGTGTGTCACTTCGCTGCCGATTCAATCGACATCAGCGGTTGTTTGCCATCGGCTGAACAGCCAATTCATCTGATTGGCTGTTCAGCTTGAAACAAGAGTGAGGAAAACAAAAAAACGACTATGACAGGCACACCCAAGGCTCCTTTCATTTTTCACCTCATCTGGTCAACTATGGTTGTTTTTAAACGTGCTATAAATAAAATTGAACGGAACTGAACTGATCAATCCAATACACATAGAGCTGTCAAAACTGGTCAAAAATTACATTCAAATGTTCCTTCTAAAAACACACAGGTTCTAACTATTGGAATAACTATTTTTGCACATTATGTCCATAAGATGGCAAACGTGGCCTACGCATAAAACAGTCTCAGAAATTAATTTAGTGGTGAAATAGCAGACGAAAAAAGCAATCAATTCTAGAATCTCGCGGCTCGGCTGTGGCTCATAGAGATTCGGCGTGTCTGCTTTTTTCGTCTAGCCGTCACATATCTAGGTAGCGATGTGAGCGGGGAAGGGAGGGAGGGAGGGAGCCCGGTTCAGCCTGCTGGAGAAGCCTGTCTCCTTCCCTTGCCCGGGCCCGGGGCACATCACTACGGGCTGTAGCAGCGATGATGCCGAATCTCTAGAAAAGTTGTGGGGAAATGAGACTGTTTTATGCGAGAAATTAACTGTGTACAGTTTGAATATGGGCAGTTTTAGAAAAATTGATGGCCAATTGCACATTTTCTCCGATATGTTGTCGGACTTGGAAGCTCCAGTCTTAGGTGACAGCCAGCTTGCGGTGGCCGGGTTCGCTTGCTTACCGGCGGCCAGTAATACTCACAGCAACCGCTGTCAGCTGGAAGTGGTTTCAGAACCTCCCACCAGCCGTTGGGCCACGCCTCCTCATTTAAATTGACACCTGTCACTTCTAAATGAAAAGCTTAATGTTAAATCGAAATGTAAAAGGTGAATCTTAAAATGTCAATGTCAAATTCAAAAGATAAAATGTGAAATTGAAAATTGAAAATTATAAAGGGGAAAGGCTAAAATAAAATAATTTCTTTTTTTCTATTTGAGATTTTAATTTAAATATTTCCATTTAAGCTTTTACGTTTCACATTTAATTATGGCATGATTTGTCCTAGTATCGTAGTAAAATAATACTATTTTTAATTAAAATAATACTATTTTTAATTTGATCATGCTTCGTTTTCTCTTTGGACTTTCAATTTGAATTATGAATAAATATTTCCTCCATACAGGAGAGGCACAGTTCAGTTAGCCATCTCCCGGTACCGCTGTCTTCCCGACGGGGAGTGAAGCAGAGGGACCGTAAGCTCTGTTCGGTCCTGCCACTGCTAGAGCAAACACTGTTTGTTGTGGGTATCATAGCAAAGATATCCGGTTTCCTTTGTTGAATGATGAATAGATTACCACCGGGGGCGGTAGTCGGCGGCCGTCAGCCTTTACGCTGTCAAATGTTTTTAGGGGAAACAATTTTGTTGTTTAGTGAGTTTAGTTATATGATTTAAAACGTTAAGCAGTCAGCACAAACTCACCTCACCTACATCTAGCCACTGACAAACAGTGTTTTAACTGAGTGAAATACTGAAACCAGGGGTGAAAGGAAGACACCTTGACTGTCTCAGGGCAGGATGAACAGGCTTCAGCTTATGTGGGTGTCAATCTGTATAAGTGCAAATGCATTGGTCATAGTGGAAGTATCTCTTAATATACTCCTGTTTCATTCCCTAATACAATGGTAAATTGTGGAGGCCTTCCTGCTTCTGTTACAGACTGTAAAAACAAAAAACAAAATGAGTAAGCTGTTTGGTGGAAGGTTGTTGCCACTCTCCTTCTCCTACCATCCTCTCATCTTGGGCCATTTACCCTCCCCCTCTCCGCTTCTTGTAGCCTTGGGCTAAAGTGTGAGTATGGTGATTTAGAGGCACGCATAAAACTCTGTCATGCGCATACAGACCAAGACAGACACAGAAATACAGAGACAGTGGCAGAGGCCACTTGTGTAAGAAAGAAAATGAAAGTGTGTGTGTTTTTGCACCTGTGGTGCTGATATCACAGAACCAACCACCAACAACCAGTTAATTTCAACATGTCAATCTCAACCAAAGAGCACCCATTATTATATATCTGAATTGGGAAAGAAAAATCAATTTCCTGAATGCTATGTACAGGAATTTATGAATTCATTGCAGAGGAGAGCCCTTTTTACATCTCTGCCACATTTCAATGCAGCCACTCGCTTTCCCATGGGAGACATCACAAAGAGGGTGAGGCAAGAAACAGAGAGGGATGCATATATGTACTCTAGATGGGTGAGGTTGATTACTTGTCATGGGCGAGAGGAAAGGGTCAAATGTGGAGTATAGAAATAGAGATGGAAAAAGATACTGAAAGGGTGGTGAAGCGAGCAGAAAAAGTCGTTGAGGAAGAGATATGGAAGTGTGGGACGCAGAGATCAGTAATAACGGTGGGAGAGGGACGGGACTGGAGAGGGAGAGGGCGCTGAGGAATTTCAGTATAAGCCAATAGTCAGTCTAAAAGTAGTCTTGATGATATACGTCTGAGAGCATTCAAATGAGTGTTGGTGTGTGTGTGTGTGTGTGTGTGTGTGTGTGTGTGTGTGCCCAACGGTGGACAGAGTGAATTATTACATTTACACGTGCAGAATCTCAAGTCCCCCAGATAAATGTACGTGAGTGAGTGGGTGAGTGAGTGAGTATATAAGAGATGGACTCATAGGACTCAGTTTAAAATCTTCTACAGAGGCCTGTCTACATGGTATTTCGCCCTGTTTTGAGTCTTTGTGCCACGGTCAGCACAGATGTCACTATGGTCATGTCAAAATCAGTTAAGCAGCGCGTTTGCCTTTTTCCATAAGTTTGTGTGCGTGTGTGTGTGTGTGTGTGCCGCTCACAGCAGAGCAGGTAAATGAGCAGGGTGACATGCAAAACAGCTATCATTGCTGACAGCCCTTGTGTGTGAGTGACATGATAAGGATTTCTCAGGTGTCACTTTATATACAGGTTACACATATTATATACTGAGAGGAGGATGATAGGAGAGGAGTGAAAATCAGAGGGCAGCTGTCTAGAGAAAAAGAAAGCTTGGTGTGGGGGGATTGGAGAAGGATGGCAGAAAGACAGCATTCCATGCCATCTCATTCCAAGATAGCATACATCAGTCATAGACAGTTTTAACTCTCAACAATGATGATATTTTTTCAGGTAAAGGCATTAAAATATCTAGTAACTAATGCTTTTTCCAGTCAGCAATAGATTACTTTATATTTCCATATTTAATTATCTAATTTTGCATCAAAACTATTTAAATATTCAACCCTCATATTCAAATGAGGGGAAATAACTGTATATCTGCCTTTAGTAGACGTTGTAATTATTGGTGTTATTGTGTCCATAATGGCTAAAGGGTCGCAAATAAGAAAAGAGAAAATTTGTCTTTTATAAATAGATAAATAAGTGCTGTCTCAATGAATGGCAAGAGCATACAGTAGCGCTGAAATAATTTTCACTCACGGAACACACTGAAAAACAGTGTTGAGTGGCTGAGAGAGAGAGAGAGAGCGAGAGAAAGTTGTGTGAAAGGTGTGTGTGTGTGTGTGTGTGTGTGTGTGTGTGTGTGTGTGTTTGGGACACAGACTGCAGTCGAGGTCAGAGTTGTATGTTGGTGTTATAGTAAGCAGACAGGACACACATGTCCTATCCTCCGCCAACACTCATTAACACTGGGTGGCCCTTTGGACGGCAGTGTTTAGCATTCTATAATGAGTTTCCCTCCGGAGCAGCAGGCTTGAATGTCACTCACAGTCAACTGCAGTTTGAGTTGGGAGGCGGTGATGTGTGTGGGTGGAGCAGTGGGTACAGTGTTGTGTCTGTTTTCTGATGACTGAAGACAAAGTAAACAGACACTAGGCGCCTCTCATGAAAATGAGTGAGGGCAAACAGAGAAGAGGAGAAGGCAGAAACAGAGGAGTTAGGAGTATTACGATTGTGTTTCTCAGCATACTCTCGGGGCAGAAAAAATGCCACAGACAGTGATTTTTGTGGTCATGGCCTTTTAGGCTAGACTGAGTCTATTATTCAATTAAGAGCCATAACAACTGGCCCTAAATAAAACACCAAATTGGATCCAAGTTTGCAAGGCATGTATCGCACAATGAGAGGGAGTGACATTTTTATTGTACAACATTACGTTAATGAGTTTGTGCAACACAACAGCCCCATCTTGACATTTGTTAGCGATGCCGTTGTAAACAAACCTCAGAAATCTTTGAAACAGTTCATATACTTCTATAGACTTATTACATTAGATACTGGACAATAGGTTTGTAAGGACTTTGACAATGATTCAATGGCATAGTAGTAACGTTTTTCTCCTAAAGACACCATCTTTCCTTCATTAAAATGAAGTTCGTCCTGAAGACTGTCCTGGCCATTTGGATGTACAAAAGGCATAAAAAGTGTCTGACTTTGACACTGAAAACCGCTCGTACCCATCTCTGATAGTTTCAACAAATAATGTTAAGCAATAACCACAATATTTCCCTGATCTTTCTCTTTGGAAAACCCTCAAGAATAGTTTTTGTGACATCATATGGGTTATTTTGGAAGAGTGATTAAGGGTGCAAGATCAGAAAATGCTCATTTTGGAAAGCAATGGCAATGCTTTTTGTCATGTCAGGTATGTAGAAGAATCAGAAGAAAGAATCAGTTAAGTAGAGAACATGCTGTTTGATTTGATAGGAGGGGGAGAGAGACAGGATTACTTTACAACATGTGATGACTTAAGGGGTTAGATCCTATGTTCACAACTACTTATGCAAAATTACGTCACCATTAAAGATTCAGGTTGTCCAGTGTCTTTAGAATAGACTTTGCTTGAAGATTGAATTCAAGTGTTTTCCTGCTGACCTCCAATAAAGGGAAAACATCGGCAGCAGACCTGATTCAGAAAATTCATAAATTCTTTATTTTAACCTAAGTGCTTAACCCTTCTCCTTAAGATGGAAGGATCAAGGTGAAAGAGAGATAAAAGAAAAGAACAATTGTTTTTTTACTGTGTGCATCTTTCTGTGTGTATTTGATCGGATTCATGTGTGAGCTTGTCTAATGTATATGTGCTTGTGTCTATGTTCTACCTTCATAAAGTGTGGTCAAGAGTGTGTATCTGTATTCTCGTTAGTAAATGTGGTCAAGCGTGGATTAATTAGCAGTAATGTAATTCACATTGTCACCTCTCATTACTTTCACAGTGCAGGATCCCCACCCCATTCCCTGTATCCCTCACGCCCTCTCTCCCCTCTTTTATCTCTCTCTCACCTTTGTATTCCCTCTTATGTCCCTTTTATGTCACTCCCATCTCTCTCCAGTGTTTCCCCTACCATTGTTTTGGGGAGCAAAACGACCCGCCTGCCCCCTTTAAAGAATGATAAAATCATATATTTTTGCTATATATTCAAAAAAATCTACAAAAAAATGGATGCGCAAGATAACGCTGTTTTCACACATACAGGCAATTCGCTTCTCGTTCCTCGCCTTAAAAGTTCAATTCATTTTTACTTACGGGCTGGCTAGTGGCAGTTTCATTTTGAGAGTTTCTGTTTCTATGTCTTGTCTCACCTGCGTCCTCTGATAACAGCTGACAGTAAATTGACGTTTTCACAGCGTTGTGCCAGCTCCAAAAAACTGAAGAAACAACGACAATCCCAAAGCAAAAGCTCTCGCCTGTGACTCACACAATCCTACGCCGTGTGTGTGCAGCTGGTGTAGCCAGTTAAAACATACATTCCGCGGTACATACGCTCAGCTAACGGTCCGCATACGTTACGCATTCAATGTAGCCAAAGTCGCGCAACCTTGCCCCTATTTTCAACTGTTACTAACCGTTGCTAAATAGTTGTGTGATGTGTAAATCAATGTTATTTTTATTTATTTTCAAAAATTATGTGCACTAAACCACAATTGTGCTAATGGTCACATAGTTAGGTATTTGGAGAAACTCTAGGGGAAACATTGCTGTCTCTACACACCTTTCTACATCACATAAAAAAGACCTGCCTCTTGTTGTTTCCACCCCTCCCTGCCTCCCTTCCTTTTTCCTCATCTTCATTGTCTTTTGCACTGTTACTCTCTCTCACCCTCACATCACCTTTTATCAAATCAGCTTTTCTGTCTCTCAGCACATTGAGCATTATTGTCCCTTCCCCATGGTGGACATTCTCAATTCTCTTGGTTTTACCACAAGGGCCTGCTCACACCAGCAAAAATAATTTATTTTCAGCAAAATTTCCATTAATTTAATTTGAATCACCTCAATAAGTGGTTTCACTTGTAAAAACCAAAGTATATCTGCTTTGGCCAACTGCAGACTGTCCTAACAATGCTGACACATGAGAAACCTGAGAGCATAAGGGTCCAATAAGAAAAAACGATATCTTATTAGTTGTGTTGCACCAACCAATTTTATATAAGCCTGCCTTGCTGGAGTACAAACAGCCCCACAATGGTTTGGCATGGTTTCAGTCATGAGACAGGCAGCTATGGTACAAAAAGAGCCACAGTACAACAGGAATCTGTTCCCAAAATAAGAAAATGGAATCCAAAAACAAATTGACATTTGGAATGGGGATGTACCGATGTATCGGCTGGACATCGTAATAGGCCGATGTCCGCCCTATTTACTCATGGGCCCATTGGCAAATAAGGTGACATGCGCCAATGGCAGTAGCTGCGCTGCCTTAATGTTGTGTTAATTGGTCTTACTCACACAACAGTAGTCTACCCAGCTTTGAAAAAGGCAAAGGTGGGACTCTGGCATGCCATAACGCAAGGGAGCAGCAGGAAAAGCTCCACGATGAAAATGTGCCTGTGACATTTTAAGAGGAGATGCGGCAGTAAAGTGATTACCTGAAAAGCTAATACAAAACAGAGAGATGACCTGGAGGCCAAGAGAGCACACACCGACAGAACGATTCAGCCCATGTTAACCACAGCATTCGAGAAGGTGAAAACATTCCCAGCGGTAAGCGTAGCATTCAACTGTTCCACGAAATTCTTTTTTGAGAAACTCAAACTGTTCATAAATGTGTTTGATTGTATTTCTGCTCTTTCATAATTAGTGCGATGAAGATTATTTAATATTTTTATATATATAGAGATTTATTTGTTTACCTGGCGAAAAAGAAAACTAACATCGGCATTGGTATTGACATCGGCCAAATGAAAATTCTATACATCGGTATTGGTAGAGAAATTTGTAATTGGTCTATCCGAATTTAGAACGAAGAAAATTACTAAAAAAGTTTAGCCTTGGGACAGTATGTTATGCAGCTTACTCTATTTTCAAGACAGGGATGATAATTTTTTTAGCTGGCATTTAGCAAACCAGCTAGCTAGCGGGCTACTGCGGCTGGCCAGCACTACAATGTTTCTGGCCAGCTATTATTTAGAGTGCCAACTACAATATCTCGCCAACTTTCCCCACAAGGAAATCAATTTCCAGCACCACCTATTACACGAGGACACCCAAATACATTTTGTTTTAGAACTTTCAGTTGTGACTCAGCTTTTGGCTTAGCTCTCGCCCTTTGGCAGCCCCAGTCTCTCTCTCACTAGTTCTCTCTATCATTCTCACTATTTCTAGTATACACTTACTCATTATCACACATCATCTGAAAGAGCATCTGTGTGTGTGTGTGTGTGTGTGTGTGTGTGTGTGTGTGTGTGTGTGTGAGAGAGAGAGAGAGAGAGAGAGAGAGAGAGAAGGGGAGAGAGAAGGGGAGAGAGAGAGAGAGAGAGAGAGTGAAAGGCATGTCAAGGTTGAGTGAGGGCAATCTGTTTCTACTAAATGTGTTTCATCAGAGTAAAATTACTGGCTCATAATGGATGCATAATACATGGATAATGTGATATTTCATAATGAATTAATATATGAAGTGCAGACAACAAATGGTGAGCAGAGGATGAGATCCCTGTTAGCTTTGTGGATTAAATATAAATGCAGTCTTTGTTCCTGGACCTTGGCTACATCTCTGCTTGTTGTCTGGTCTAATCTAATCCAATTGCTGTGTAGAATTTGAATGGAACAGTAATTGGCCCATGTGACAACCTCTCGTCAGTTGCAAGGACATAAGTAAAATGAAAGTAATCTCCCTTTGTGCTTCTTGTCTCTTAATATTGTATAATGAGACATGGAGAGGATCCCCTTCTACCAGCCTCATGCATTATTTCACCTTCATTAGGACGTTAGTTGGAGAACGGTAACAGGCCAAAGATAGGTATCAGAGGAAACAGGGATAAATTAGTGGATGAGAAAGAGAGATCTAGAGGATGGTACAAATTAGGAGTGACATACTGTACATTGTCTTGTCAACGTCTCATAATATTTTAGAACAAAGGGAAGTCATTCAAATGAGTGGTGCTTTCAAAAGACAAACAATAGCGTTCAAAATGTTCCACTAGACTGATCGATGGTCTGCCAATCATCAGTCACTGCTCTTTTTTGGCGCATTGTTACCGTGTGTGTTTGTCCTTTCTGATGGCTGAGGTAGACGGAGGACATGTAGGCTACATGAGAGACACTGTAAAGGCAAGTCCAACAATAAGTCATGATTGATTTTGTCCCCTGCCACTGGGAGGAAGAGACAAACACATTCCCCACAGGGCCTAGTGAGACAGATTGTGTACCAAGAATGCCATTGTTACTGAAAAGCACATTTTCCCTGACAAGGCAGTGCTATTTCTCCTCCTCCTCCTCCTCCCCTTCTTTCTCACAATGACAAATACTCTTAGCCTGATAGATGGTATTGTTTCCAATCACACACACACATGAAACCATAAGAGTGTCAACAGCCAGTCCACATATCTCCCATAGTGTTTATAAAAATCAGCAGGGAAGAAATTTAAGCTCAGCTGGACAGAACGTGATATGCCCACAGAAGCTTAATATTAAGATTGGGAGAGATGTTAAGTCCTTTATTTACAAAATATGGGTGGATGTAAAATACACGGCAGTCTTTACACAAGGAAAACAGAAAAACATAGTAACACAATAGGCTCTTTGTTACTGTATGGACTGTACTCCTGGAAAATGCAAAAGATTACTTAAAACATATCTTTTCTACATAAGAGTGACATGACACTGTCATGAACATGTCCATAAAACATTATAAACAAGTCATAAAGGTTTATGACAACGCTTCTTTTAGTAAGTGACATTCGGTTTTGTCATGACAAGTTATGGTTAGGGTTAGGGTTCATGTTTCATGTTTCAGTGTCCTGTCACTCTTATGTAGAAAACTTCAAGTAAAGTGTTACCAAACATATTTTCAAGCAAAGTATTTCAAAGATTTTTTATTAAGTTGAAAGTACAATTAAATAAGAAGCAGGAAAAAAATCCTTGTGAATGTGAGAATTCTGCAAGAATAGCACAACAATGAAACTTTGAAACAAACAAACAAAAAAGTGAAATACGCTAACAACTGTAAGGTATTCAGTTCTGGTGTGGTTAGAACAAAAGCTGTGTGGGCCGACGGAGCCACATTGTCACCATGCAGGACGCTTGCTGTGTTTTCTCATCTGCCAGTCAGCTCCTGTTGATTACAGCTGGCTGCCAGGAAGAGGAGAATTAATCAGTGCTGTCAGATCTCTATGCAGATCATCTGATAAGGCACATAAACACACTCACTGACACACAATTTATGCAGAAAATGCACTGAAATGTCATCTATTATATTGCTAGTCATGCCTCTTCAGAAAGTTGCTTAACCTTTTCAAAGTTGCCTTCTGTCGCCGAATTTGCAGCCAAGTTAAGCGCAGAGCTATCTTTGTCTTGAAATCACAAAACAATGTTTGCAAAGAGTCCTTCTGGTGATATGGTTTATTGTGACTCAATTTAAATAATTTAACTCGCATATGTGTTTAACTGAAGCATTTGCTTTGTGTTGACAATTTTGAGTGGGAATCCTAAAACCATCTGAGGTTACCCCAGGCTGGGTTACTGACAAAATAGGAAACCTATGAACATCCCCAAGGGCCATTGGGGACACCTGGGAATGAGTGTTGTGTAGAAGTGTTGTAGAGCTGCTGATTTTTTAATGACACTGATTACTGGCTTATGAAACTGCACTCTGGGATTTTAGCTGCTTGAGCTGGCCTTGACAGCGTAGCCTATAGAGAAATGCATAACAGACAAAAGGTCAGTCTGCACTGACTGATAACAGACATGATCCACATCAACAACCCTTTCCACTAGAAATTACGTTATGAAATATTAATTTTGCCAAATACGTTTTGGGAGAATCAAAAGCCGATCACACTTTATTTTACAGTACATTAATAACACGTAATAAGCCATACTTTGTATCAAATAGGAGAAAATGGGGACTTTACTAGACAGAAAATGAACACATTTATACTCTAATTACACACCATAAACCTAAATTATGCTGTAATTAGAAACCTTGTATACTAATAGCACGCAAATAGTATTACTAGACGAAAATTGATGCACAGATTTGCATATCTTAGTACACAGGTTAAATAAACGCACATGTGGTATTTTAACAAATTTATTATTTAGGGCTGTCAAAATGAACGGGTTAACGAGTTAACGCAAATTCCTTTTAAGGCCACAAATTTTTTAAGGCGTGATTAACACACGCGTTCTGTGATTTCACTTGAGGTTGATGGGAATGTTTTATTTGGTAATTAACCAAGGTATTAGACAAAATAAAATGTTGACCAGATGATGGCACTAGATTAAAGATTGGCGTATCAAAGTGATTACAATGTATGCTCTGGAGACACTGGATGAGTGTACAAAATTGCACAGCAATCCATCCAATAGTTGACAGAATATTTTAATAAAAATCCCAAATGTCAAGCTCATGGTGGCGCTAGAAGAAAAGCCAGGGGATCACCTTGGTCAATAGGATACATCCTCTGGGGACCACAAATATCTCCTGACATGATATTTCAGCCTGGACCAAAGTGTTGGACCGACCGACAGACGGACAAACGGACAGACGGATAGACGGACAGACGGACAGGCTGACGGATGGAAGGACAGACGGACAGACAGACCGACGGAGGGACAGACAGACCGACGGACAGACGGAGGGACATACAGATAGACAGACCGACGGAGGGACAGACAGACCGACGGACAGACAGAGGGACATACAGACAGACAGATGGACAGACAGACCGACGGAGGGACAGACAGACTGACGGACAGACGGAGGGACATACAGACTGACGGCCAGACAGACAGACCGATGGACAGACGGAGGGACATACAGACAGACAGACAGACAGACAGACCGACGGAGGGACATACAGACCGACGGACAGACGGAGGGACATACAGACAGACAGACAGACCGACGAACAGACGGAAGGACAGACAAACAGACAGACCGACGGGCAGACCAACGGACAGACGGACAGACAGACCGACGGACAGGCGGACCACCAGACAGGCAGACCGCCGGACAGGCAGACCGGCGGACCGACCGACATTTCCATCCTCATTATGATCAAGCTATACAATTTCCCAGTATGTAATTTAGTTAGATTCATATTTTTGCAGTGCTCCCCCTACTTTTTCTTAATGAGTTATATTGGTCCCACAAAACATTATATATCAGAAGATGCTAAAACAAGGACCTCTGCCACTCCAAACCACCATATCCATTATCCTGCCACATTTTCTCCAAACCCCAGCTAAATATGGAATATCATTTTTCTTGTTGAAGAAATGTCATGGGAGCATGCCTTTTCCATTCTCTACCACTCCTGGCTCAATTAGAGTTCTGTAATTACTGGGAATGTAATTTCTGGGTTGAGAAGATGGGATGTGTAGTGCGGGTTGCAGAGGAAATCCTCTGAGTTTTAATGCAAAGCAATGCTACATACTTTCTCATCGATGCAATCATGTAGAAAGGCTCCCAACAGTATAATCTCTAAGTGAAGATACATTGGGGTTGGTTTGTCCCATTATCTGGCCTTAGATTAGGCTATCAATCCATTTTAATCAATAAGGGTGCTGACATTTATAATAACTCAACAGTTTGACCTGCAGTCTGACCTCCTGATCATAGAGCACCTCCTGATCATAGAGTCAGGCTGTTATCTGCCAGAAACACTAGCACTTGGCCTGAATCCAGCCACACAGGGAACAGGTAGAACTATTTTTGCTTTATTTTAAAGTGCCTAGAGAGGAGTAGGCCAACTCCAACTAAGCCGATTGTGTATTATGCTGTCGGGCTGACAATGATGCAATCTAAGGCAGTGAACTCTCCCTCTGTTTTTTTATTTCCCTGAAGCATCTGTTTCTAAATGGGGGTTTTATCCTTTCAAGCTGAGGCACGTTGTAACCTTCAGCTGTTTTTTATTCTTTTCTAAGAGCTAAGCAGGATAGCCAGAGGGAACAAACTGCTGCCAGGACACTGTACACTCTTCACTACGGGTAATTACCACTACAATCAGTTCAGCCCATTACTAACTCTGCGCTTAATAGGGAGAGGGAGGAACTTCAGTGAAAACAACTGGTTCACTCAGTCAAATGTCAGCTATTGAAATAAATGCTTTACATGCATGTGTATTTACAAATCTGTTCCAATGTATAGTGCATGCATATCATAATTAAGGTTGGCACCGTATGCTGTAGATTCCATTTCAATCTAAATTATTCAAATCCAGCATTTTTATTTCTTAGTAGGCTTGTGAATGCCTTCCACTAAGCTCTTTTCCCCACATCCCTTTTGCTGATTTAGATTTGAAAGCCCTCACAGAAGTTGTCAATTTATAGTCAGATGCTTGAGTCCACTCTCTCTCTCTCGCTCTCTCACACACTCGCTCTAAGTATATTATGTGTTGACAGCTCTTTGAACTATAGGGTTTCATATTTGTGAGCTATTCAAGCAAGCTAAAATTGATGTGGATCTACTTCACAGAAAGAGGTAGAAAGTGGTAGAAAAATGTACTCTGACTGACTGAGACTATGACCATAAATTGACAGAGGTGTTTTCCAATCTCTGCCATTAAGTTGTTTTTCTTTTCTTTAATATAGGCAATGTCTAGTCCTTAAGTATTTACAAAGAACTTAAGCAAATTAACAAAGTGAATGCTAAGATGCAACATAGATATTTCAGTTTAAGTTTTTTTTAATGCCTTTTATATTTTAGAATTCTTCAAAAGGCCTTTGTTGTTTATATATATATATATATATATATATATATATATATATATATATATATATATTAGGGCTGTCAGCATTAACGCGTTAATCGCAATACGATTAAGGGCCGAGCATAACACGTTAATTTTTTTTAATCGCATGCCGCCATTTATTAATTTACTTTACACTTCACTCGGCTTCACGTCGTTCCTAACAGGCTACTATTTTGACCCTTTGCCTTTACTTATCATCATGCTGCCATACTTCCTCATAACACATCACTGCTGCAGGCATGATGGAGAAAGACAGCAGCAACACAATTCTCCAGACGGCTCAGTAGACAAGTCAAAAGCCATACGCACATTGTGTAAAGCCGAATTAAAATATCACCTAAGCACGTCAAGCCTGAGCTAACACCTACGAGCTAAGCATAGTAGTACAGTTAACGTGACTCAGGTTGATGCTAGTGGGCTCAGGCAAAGCACCACCCTGGAGAGTGCTACTCACCGACCTGTGGATGAAACCAAATCCCAAAAAAATTACTATCGCTCTTGCAAAATGGGTGGCAACTAACTGCAGACCTGTCAGCATCGTAGAAGACTCGGGTCTTAAAGACGTACTACGGTTGGCCTGTTCTGACCGTCTTATACATTGCAGTCGAGGGGGACAGCAGCCCTATGCACACACAGCCTGTACGACACGGAGAAAGCAGCCAAACTGGAACTGCTGCAAAGTGCAAACGCTGTCTCATTAACCGGTGATCACTGGACGTCAGTGAGCAATCAAAATTATTTAGGAGTTACTGCACACTATATTGCATTTTTTCGCACCGAAATCATGGCGGACGTTCATCTTCCATGACTGCAGAAACTGGCATATTAGGAAAGTTTTGTCTCTAAAGTTGATAACAATTGAATTTCTAGCGGAAAATGGATACTACAGTTGCGCTTTCTGTCTTCAGTGAAAGCATACAACCGTTGTTAGTTAGTACCTATTTTTTGTATACAGTATGGTTACCTAGCAACCGAGGCTTGAAGACACCAAGTGGTAAACAGTTGTACAACATTCTGTAAGAACTGGTAGGTGAATGGTTAGAACACTGAGCTTTGGTCTGGGAGCCTGGAGTTTGATTTCCTTGGGAAGCAATTGTGTTTTTTTCATTTTGGATTGGATAATTTGCATGCAATTGTGCAAGTCAGGGCCCGCGAACGCGAACATTTTTTTGCAGGGTGGTAGGGGAATACTCATGAATATGCCTGCTCTGGTTGGGTTGGTTAGGTTTTGGCAAGAGGAGTGGGATTGGTTATGGTTAGGGTAAGAATGTCAGGGCGATAATATTCCAAAAATGTGTAATACATGAGTAGTATGAATAACTGTGTGCAAATATATGCCAAGGTACTGTAAATGCACAGGGGTGCAAATAGCATACATTGATATTTGTACTAGACGGGGTATTAATAGAACACATTGCTGTGTGCACCGGCGGGGTATGAATAGCATTCACTTCTAATTGCACCAGGGTACGAATAGCATACACTGCTTATTGTACCAGGGGTGCAAATAGCCTCACCCATATATATATATATATATATATATATATATATATATATATATAAATATATATATAATGTATTACATATATAGCCCAATAATTTACATAGCTTTTTGCACATAGTATTACTATTTGTTCATGTTATAAAAGAGTAAATAAGTAAAATAAGTAAATGAAATTCACATTCTATCTATCCAGATTGGGTTAATATACAGTTGAAAAAAGTCAGAATCAGAATACCAGGCAATTATGTCATCTTATGCAATTAAATTAGCTGATGTCAAGATTTTATTTTAGGGTTTTTTGTGAAGATACTGCTATCACTTTTTAAACAGACAACACATGTGTACTGAGCTCTACATTTAGAAAGAAGATTGCTGTGGCTATTTGTTCATTCAGTAACTTCCCTCTGGCACAGACTTTAAAAGCTTGTCTGAGGTCTCAGGTAACCTCACCTCACTTTACTTGGAGACAATTGTTTTGCCATATACTTTAAAACAGAATATGACCAGACATTTTATATTATGAGAGGCAGGATACTGTGTAGTACATAGTAAAGCAGGATCACGTGCCACCACCTGTATTTGAGGAATGAAAAAATGCGGAAAACATAAACTGACCTCACACAATTTGTTATGTATGAACAGGCCTGTCAAAGTAAAGGGCTACCATCACATAAAGGGTAATGTTAAATTGTTGTTCCTGCGAATTTCATAAAAGTGAAAAAAATGAACTGAAGTTTAAGAATATGAAGCTTTGCCCTGCAAACCTTTTACATATGTTTTGGACATGTCCAGGTCTACACCATTTCTGGCAATCCAATACTCTTTCTGAAATACTAAAGAAGCCAATTGATTCATCCACTCTCACTGCTCTGTTTTGTGTTATATCAAGTATATGCATTTAAGCAATACTAAGTGTAACATGCTTGCCTTTTGCACTTTGTTGGCCAGGAAACTCATTCTCTTCAGGTAGAAAGACCCTTTACTCACTTCACTCAAGGGATTAGAGAAGTTATGCAATATCTTAAACTAGAGAAGATAAGATACACTCTCCAAGGGTCTGTTTCAAAATTTCAATCTATATGGCAGCCTTTCTTGACATTTGTAGAGAAATTAAAAGCAAATAATGTAACCCCATAATACATTGTGTATTCCTATGTTATTGATTTCTCATAGTTTTTTATTTGTTTTTATTTTTTATCTCATTCTCCTTTCAGGTAAATATATAAAGTGACTGGCTTTAATTTAGAAGTGTTGGTCTGGTAGGTAGGTGGGTGGGTAGATGTTTGGGTTTTGATCGTTTGTATTTTGTTTATATCTTGTAAACTCTGAAAATCTTTAATTTACAGACCTTGATCAAAATAACCAACAATAACGAAGCTTGTTGTCTGACTACATCCACAGTCGATGTCAGCTGTTCTCCAATGCTAAGAAAATGTTTGTCTTTCAAACTGAAAGTCAGTCTCCTTCCAACTCTTGAATTTTACTTTTACAGCCACAGAAACCATGCACCAGACATATCTACATATTTGTGAAAAATATACAGTATTTCCTGTTTTCTGAATTTGTTGGGTATTGACATTTTGCTGATATTCACAGTTTTCTCTGAACTGTTAATGGCGAGCAATGACCATGAAGCTGACTGAATTTATTGTAGACTCCACTGGACCCACTGCTACTATATGAGTCAGAGGATCGCTAACATTAATAAATGAGCGTATGGGTCGACGAGCCATTAAAAAGTGCTTTGAAGCTCCATTTCAGAAAAGATGGTCCTAGAACCTGCTCCGTGTAATTTAAAAGAGAAATAGGCTGTGTCAGAGGGCATTAATACAAATTAATATAAATGTGGTTTTGGAAAATATTTGTCAGAATGAAGCAGTAGTTATTGTAATCACCGTCACAAGCTATCATTTCAGAGTAACACATGCTATTTCCATTTATCTAATAGATGTGAAGAAGAAGCAATAAGCAGAAAAGTGGTGATGGTATCCGACAGCATTGTTTTTCTTGATGGTGTTTATTTTTATTTATTGTTACAGTTCTGACAGATCTGAGGCATTGAGACAGCACTCAGAGAGGGATGGATGCTGACAAGGATATAGTTAATATATGCGGCATGGTGAAGTCAGAAGAAAACAGTTAGGCCTCTTATCACACAGAAGTTATCACAAAGGCCCTTCACAGTGCAGCTCAAAGGGAAAATAAGGCAAACTCAGGTGGACACAGAAAGGGGAAAGAAAAGAAAAGTAGGGGATTGGAGCGGAATGGATTAAAAGGAGGAGGGAGATGATGTGATGTTTCATCCTTTAGGTCTTTGTCTTTAGCTTTAGTGTCATCTACTTCCACAGCATGGCTCCAGGCTTTGCATATTTACATATTTATTTTATTTACATAACTATTTACATAATTACCATAATGAAAATGGTACTCTGCCAATGCTTTGTGGCACATGAACCTGCAATAAACCCATAGTTTCTGAACAGGTTTACATACACATACACTATTCTCTCTCTTTTCCTCTAGCCCATAATGTCGTCTTTTTTTTGTCTTTTTGACCTCTCTCTGCCCCCATGCACACCTCACCTCCCACAGCACCAGTATGAAAGGTGCAGGATGTATTACCACTGTGCATGTGTGTATATGACCTATTGTGCCCCTGCTGAAAGCCCCATACACCATAAGGACCACTCTATCTGATCTGCCACATCTGCTATCAAGACAGGTAGTGTCTACACCTGGGGGAGAACTCTCTTTCTCCCTTTGTCTTTCTGTCTCTCTCAATCTGTCTCTCCCTCGTCACGCACACACAGACAACTGACACATATGTGCTCACACACCACTATGCCAGGATGCAGAGCGCTTGTTATTGAGACATCTGCCAGAGAGCAGACTGACTGACATCAGTCATCCGGCTGTAACAGATGATGATGAGGAGCAAGGTCAGCGTTCTCTGTCCTGTCCTCTCAGACCATGGAGGGCCTTTGGCTCTACTTTGCTCTGATCTCCAGAAACTCCAGAACAGTAAAGTACATGCTCACTAGGTACAGTATGCTCTATTTTTTTGCTTCTTGTCCCTGGGGGTTAAACTGAGCCCATGTTTTCAAAATTGGTTACAGGTTGAATTGATTATCCTTGGTGACATTTCAGTAACTAACTAGTAGCAGAGTACATGCTGACAAATATGGCAAAGAGACAGCAGGGACCTTACCAGTGCAAAATAACATAACAAAGGGAGTTTAGGCTTTGGGTGAGGGTCTAAGATGAATTACATTCCTTAAAGTAAGCAGCTTTTATAGTCACTTGTTGATGGAGCCACCATGGCATTGAAGCATTTCCAGATCTGTGTTGTCTGGTATTTGTGGGTACATGAGAGAGGCATTACTCTCTGGGAAATGTGCCTCAAAGGACATTTCTTCGAATTAAGTTAATACAGAGTTGAAATTTCATTTATTCAGCAAATTTCTTTTGGATATCAGAACATGCACTTAAAAAGCAGTCTCACAGCTTGGATTTAAAAGAATGACTATGCCTCTAGAGCTTTTAGATTATTAACGACATTCTGCTGATAGTATGAGAACTGAGATTTCATTTGGATATTCTACCTACAGGGAATGATGACATTTTGCAACAATCTTATCTGTCAAAGCAAACCAAATCGTAACAATAAAGCCCTTTACAAGCACAGCAGTTAGCACAGGCCAGCACATAACATACATTTTGGATGTGTGCAAATACACTCCAGGCAAACTCATTGGACACTAAAAGGTAAAGAGCGGCATGCACCGTTTGTACTGAAGAATGTAAACAAAGCTTTCCGGTGTACACTGAGGTGGCTACAAATGCAAAGACAATTGTCCTTGCAGTTGAAAAGACCTGTTAAAGAAAAATAATTGAATGAAAGTAAAAATGTCAAGGTATCCCTTAAAGGAAAATTCCAGTCGATTCCAACACGTAGCTCTGTTGTTTTTAAATTTGGAGTGCTGTCAGTAGCAAGAAAAATGAAAACAATCGGTGCTGCCTACACCGTGTTATCCTCCTGCTAGCATTAGCACCCAATAGGCTTAAACAGGGCAAGTTTTAAACTTGTTTTTAGCCTCTAAACATGTTCAAAGTGTCATTAAAAGTGCCTACCCATGTGAAGGGATTCCTTCCAAGTGAACACAGTGAATCTGACTACAGTAGATGTGAAAGAAATGCATAAAAGTTCTGCTAATTCAGCCCTGTTTAGTTCTGGTGTTGATACTGCAAGGAGTGCTTCGGTACCGTCTACAAACTACAACACCGAAAAGGGATACAAACATATTTTAAAAAATAGGCATATGCTTATTTTTTAAAAGTAAGTGCTGTAGTACAACTAGCAGGAGAAAAGTTATAATTGAGGTAAGTTTGGAGACACTACCTTATTTAATCATTAAATTCATATATACATATTTTTGTTGTATCTCTTTTCTGTGTTGTAGTTTGTAGACGGTCCCTAAGCACTCTTAACTGCCGTCTCAACACTGGAACTAAACAGGGCTGAATTAGCAGAACTTTCATGCATTTCTTTCACATGTACTGCAGTCAGATTCACTGTGTTCACTCGTAAGGAATCACTTCACATGGGTAGGCACTTTTAATGACATTTTGAACATGTTAAGAGGCTAAAAACAAGTTTAAAACTTGCCCTGTTTAAGCATGTTGGGTGCTAATGCTAGCAGGAGGATAACACGGTGTAGGCAGCACCGATTGTTTTCATTTTTCTTGCTACTATCAGCACTCCAAATTTACAAACAACAGAGCTAGCTATGTGTTGAAATTGACCGGAATTCTCCTTTAAGAAAAAAAAAAATGAACGCAGGAAAGGAGAAACATAACACAACAGATTACAATTTAACCGTTCAACAAGTGTCTGTACCTCCTCTCTCTCTTTACCTCTTTCTCTCTATCTCGCTCTCCATCCCTCCATCTCTGCCAAGGACACAATCCCTGCTGTTGTTACCATGGAGACAAGCCAGAAGGGCTGTGGGCGAGACATGTGAGGGACTGTGGGTGACTGTGTCTGTGTGAGCATGAGCATGTTTGTGCAAATCTTTGTCCCTGTTTGTTTTCATGTGATTTTTCAAGTTTTCTTCATATTTGTGTCCTATATTGTTTTCTTCAATAATGCAGTTCACATCATACGCTTGAGTGGTATTCGCACTACTTCAACAAGGTACTGTAAGATGATAGTAAAGTAGGCGTCAGGGCTAATACTTCTATCTGCATCATATCATCAGCATTAATGTGAATGGTCCCTTTTTTTAAATGGCTAAAAAAATAAAAAATAAATGCGTTTGGAACAGTGAGGTTTTTATGTGCAATTTGGTTAAGACTCATATTTTCCACTGTCCTTGGCATTCTGAAGCACACAGTGGATCAGCATCATATTGTGCCGTAAGACCACACGATTTTGATTTATTTCCCAACAAACAATGCAAGCCTCCAAGGGTATGTGCCGGTTTGTGTGTGCGTGATGGGATGTGGGGTTGGAGGCAATGCTTGTTTTGACAGCAATAATTCACCCCATTTATTGAATGAGAGATGAGAAGAAAGTGTAATTTTCTTGCTCCAGCCACTCTCCCTACTAAGAGATGGAAATGTCTCACATTCCAACACAGTCTCACGGCAGTTCGTGTAAATGTCACGTTATTCTTAATCTATTGATGCGTGTTCACGGAGACGTTTTTCTCGTTTTTTACGTGTAAATGTCACATTATTTTCTCGGGAAAAGGACGCCGGGAGGCGGCCGGAAGATGGCCGAAAAGGACGCTCCATAAGCCGGGAGGCGGCCCGCTGGGGACGCGCCACAATAACGGGGTGGCGGAGGTTGGGTTTAGGAAAAACCTTATGGGGAAAGGGCGCCTTACACGCCGGGAGACGGCCGCGGGCTACGCGCCACAGTAACATGCGGGACAAAACGGCACACGCGGGGACGCCATCCCCGGGAAATGAAGCGCCACACGCGGGACGCAATCCCCGCTCGCCCGGGTGAAAGTCCTGTGTTGTTTGACCCATCCACCACCCTGGCATTTTTTATATTACTCCCTACCATTTTCGTGCTGTGGCCACGAAATATGCTTCCCATTGAAATACATTACTTCACATTTTCGTGCTGGCCACCACGTAAAAACCGACAAAAACGTCTCCGTGAACACGTATCAATAGATTAAAATAACGTCACATTTACACAAACTGCCATGAGACCGGGCTACACATTCACCATTCTTGTCTAAAAAGCCTCATGGCCCAACATCAAAGTCCTTTTTTCCTGCCAGCAAACGGAGGTAACTCAGTCAAAAGGAAACACAAAAGAAATTATTGTACTGATATAAACTAGTCCAACACAACGTAACACCGCAGAATAACACACAGAGTCTGAAATTAGCATCTGCCTAATACGGGTAAATTGTTGGCATTGGCATGTAAAATAGTCAGGTCATCTGCCACTTTGGCTACATATTAAAAATTGCTTGCAACTGCTATATGAGAGCAAAGTTATTGGCCATAGAACCTAATTTGTTTTGATTGACAGTCAACATCCACCAAATTCTAACCAATAACCATCAATAAAAAGAGATAGAGTAACAGTGGATGCACTCAGCGCAAACAGCTGTTCGATCGGAGTAGAGAGGAACAGTAAAGTTGTCTAGTGTTAGTAGTAGATGTACATTTGTCTTTGTTGTGCCAGGTTAAATATTCTCTGTATGAACTGAAATGTACTGATAGTATATTTTTGCACGTAGGCGGGCACATTCATGTTTGCGCATGCATGTGTACAAAAGGCTACCCTCCCTCCCCCGAAAAGTAGGATTCCCCGAAAGCCACGCTGTAATTAAGACACTGAATTTACCATGCATGTAATGTTTTTTGTCCAAATATATCAAACATTGAATGATATCATTCTTTACATGAAATGCTGTCTAAATTATTTTAATTGTATTCCTGCATTCACTGTAGCGTATAATATTCAAAAGTGGCAGATAAAATTCCTGCGTGGAAAACTAAAAAACAAAGTTAATTTGAGACCCTGACAACACATTTCTGCTCTCTTTGCCGCATTAATCATAGAGAAAGTTGGTACAGAAACAAGAGCCCCCTCCACGCTGACGGATTGAGTGATGGTTGAAAGCTTAGAGCTCTGTCTCCATGTGAAATTAATTTAGTAAGGTGTCACTCAAACATCAAGATACATGTGTGCAGACACACAAATGCACATAAAAACATGAACATAAGACAGCAGATGAAAAAAATATAAAATGATGACAGTGAATGTAAGTTGAAGGTCTTCATGCTACAACATTAAAACAAATAACGCAAGACGGGGTAGACCATTGTCTTCATAAATCTTACTATTAAGAACCTCATATTGAGCCAAAATCCTGTTTGTTATTTCATATCTAACACCTCCAACATTTTCAGTCGGGGCCTTGTGAATGATGATTCAGTGAACCTGCATGTATAAACATGTAATCACCTGTAATACAAACTACTGCTGTACCAGGGGATCAGCCATGCTAACTGATGTCTCTCCATTCCACTCCACTTTATAAGCTTTGAATGACTTTGTTATTTCCCTCTCATTTACTCCCATCCTCCACCCTGCAATATATGAAGTTTTCAAGGCTGGTTTCAAAATTTACTAAAACATACAGCAGGAATAGTCAGAAGAAGAGGGCTAATCAAAGAGAAATAAAGACTTATATACTGTAGGAAATTGCCCTCATTAAACAGCCATACATTATGAAAGACGAAAGATCCTTTTTATCGTGTGTGTGTGTGTGTGTGTGTGTGTGTGTGTGTGTGTGTGTCTTTCTCTCTATGTGTATGCTTTATATTGCCTCAGCTCCAGCCCTCTGGCATTGATGGAGCATCATCATTATCACCTGGGCTGATGGTAAAGTGGCTCCTTGGCGAGACCCCGTCGACAGGCACTGTTTGGTGTCACACTTTGTGCGAATGTGAATGTGTGTGCATGCCAGAGAATGTATTTTTTCTATTGCAGTTTCAGTAATTCCGTGGCCACACTAACATGGCTTTATTGGCAGGTCCCTTATGCAAACAAATGGCCTTGGCTGCCAGGTTCAGTGAAGGGTGACGGTTGTATCTGGTTGCATCAGGTCGGGGAGTGATGGGCACAGCAGATTGGAAGGGAGAAACTCTTTCATTTCTCTTGCACTCAAAGACCCACCATGCCCCAATAAAACACACAGCGCCCAGGTTTGACCTCAGACATGACCATGGTTAGCTTCTTCAATTCCTTTACACTTTTAGTTATTTAGCATTAACTGTGTCCATGTAACATTGGCACAGGAACAGTCAACTTTTTCTTTTTTTTGAAGGTCAGTTAAATAACAGGCTCTGCCTGTATCTAGGCAACAGTTCTGCATTGAAAAAACAATCGGTTATCATGAGGACAGACAGAATAAAGGAAATTGATAGAATTATTCACACCCATAAGCAAATATGTCTATGATGCATAACATGAATATAGTGATAATCAATCCAGGATTTTTCCTCAGACTGGGCCTTTGAGAGGACACATATTAATGGGGGTCTGGGTCCTCCCTCAGGAAATTTTGAGCGTCAAACACTTCATTTCCTTCATTCTGGCAAATGTGTATGCACCAACTTATGGTGGACATGTCTTTATGAATAATGTTTATTCAGGCCACAGGTGACAATTCAAAATATAAAAATATAATGGAATATAATGCAGTAAGGCTCTCAGGCATTCTGAAAGGCTTTCAAATATTTATGTTATCCATGCTGAGTCAACACTGTGTATGATTTAGTCTTCCCTCCTCTTCTGTGTCTTGTTTGGGGAAGTAACCTCTTTAATTGTGCATGTGGCACCTATTCACGTCAATGATACATTAATTCATTATTGCTCAGCTGATATGGTGGTATCCAGTATGGTAGTGGGTTATTGTCCTCACATGTTAACTTCAGCACCTCCGATAAAGTGCTCACAGCCCTTTCTTTCCTACGTGAAGATGCCAGAGGGGGAGGTGGCTAACACAGTTTAACAGCCCAAAGAGCTGTACAGCCTGACTCTGGATAGTCAAATTGAGATTAAATACTAGTTAAAACTACAGTGAGAGTCTGGCCTGACTCTGGAGAATTAAGTGGCTACTACCATTTAATTTTCAGCCCCTGCTATGCCCTACTATGCCCCGCAATGCCCTGAACTATTATTTATAGTCATAGATCCACTATCTTTATTGTTACTATAACTGCCACTGTTCATCATTCCAACTGCTATAATTATTATGAATCATATTTCTCTATATCTGTATGTCTGTATTAGCATCTGTGTCCAAACCAGGAGCAACAGATGCCACCCACAAAGAGCCTGGGTCTGTCCAAGGATTCTGCCTAAATTAAGCTTTTCCTCACCACTCAAGGTTTGTGCCTAAAAGGAAGTTTTCCCTTGCCACTGTTGCACCAAATGCTTGCTCTTGGGAAATTGTTGGGTATTTGTAAATTATAGAGTGTGATCTAGACCTACTCTATCTGTATAAGTGTCTTAAGATAACTCTTGTTATGATTTGATACTATAAATAAAATGAATTGAATTAAAACCACCGGGAGAGTCCGGTCGACGGTACATCCCCGGTAAAACTGAGATCCCATTAGCGCTAGCTTCACAGCATTCAGGATTCTGGATTAAACGTATTTATGCAGGAGAAACCCTGCAATCCTTATCCTCTAAGTTTCTCCTACAGCATGGGCAATATTCACTAATGATGTTCAATAGATAGAAATGAATAGAGATTAACCTTAACATGCATTTCTTTGTCCCACTTCAACGTACTGCCTTCACATGTCACAAAATGGGGTGTATCCTGTGCTCCTGGTTATATGGATATTGATTTTGTTTCCAAAGACCAGCTCTAAAAGCTTAGAAGTCAGCTAAAGATTGTGGAAAGTCAGTATTGTTTTTAACTTCATGAAAAAACATTCTGACATTATCAAACAGGATTTGTGAGGGTTTCATAAGCCTAAGAGGTTGGAGAATGTAGTTCAACTCACTGAAAACTCTGCACTGAACTTCTTTTTAACAGCACAATGAACACATACATGTGTAATGTGGAGTCAAGCTTCTTTCTCTGGGTTACATCAGACTACAATTCATCAAACTAGGTAATCCTTCCCTTGTTTGGTACAAAATTCATAACTCCATACCATACACCCACACATGAACACAAACACACAAAAGCGATCACACACACACACACACACACACACACACACACTCTCTCACACATGGTTTGTTCCATATTCACCATAAGCAACAGGTGTGACAACAGCCTGCATGAACTCTGTGATTCTCCGTGTGGAAAGTGAGTAGGTGTTTGTGTTTTGATGATTAGTTGAGGATGACTACATGCCAACACATTAGGCCTCATGCAGCCAAAACACACACACACACACAGTTTTGCCAATGTCCCAGGGGTTTAGCAACTTCTCACCTACACCCACAACCTGTAAAGTAATTGCCTGAATAACATCTATCCACTGCCTACTATTATATGTTAAGATAAAGCTGAACCCTTTGATGAAAATATGTGTAAATAAAAAGAAACAACCTTGTTTTGAAATTTGTATTATTGTGGTTGGAAGGTTTAGTCATTAGTCGATGTCGTTTGAGCAAATTAGTGTCGATGACAGCTGTGGAACTTCATCTTTAGTAGTCATTAAGAAAGATATTTTCATATCAATGGTTGATGGTATTCTTTGGAACTGCACAATGGATTTTGTCAGATGAGTACAACATTGGACAGTAAACTGACCTAAAGCAAGGAGGTTAAACAAAAGAAGGCGTTCTATGCAGGGACGTGTGCGTGTGTGCCCTGTGTTTTTTTCTCTCTCTTGTTTCCAATTTCATATGCAAATAGGTGTGTGCCATAGCCAGGAGTTCATTGGTGCGAAGCTCTCATGCCCGAATTCGTGACAGCTGGGGAAACCACCTGATATAAGGAGCCAAGATGGCGGCCGTCTGCGGCCAGCAGGCACTCCTCATCCTCCTCATCTCCCAACCGGCCACACTGTTGCTTTGTTTGACTTTGTTTTAGATTAGGTACTGTTTTTTTTGTTTAGTAAGGGTGGACCGCCAGGTGTGTTAATCTTGTTTTCTCCTATTTAATTAGTTAGGGTGGTAAGTCTTTTGTCATTCTTTTTGCCATTTTGTTTGTTTTCAGTCTTGTTTGTTTCTTATCTCCAAGACAGGATTGTTTGTTTGTTTGTTATTTTGGTGGTAGGCCACAATGAAGCCTAATATAGCTATATGTTATCTACATAGTTTCTTTAATAGTTTCTTAATATTTAATTTCTTATACTGCACTGTAACTTTTATTCTCGTATTTTATCTGTTTTAAATTTTTGAATCTGTTTTCATGTAAAGCACTTTGAATTGCCCTGTTGCTGAAATGTGCTATACAAATAAAGCTGCCTTGCCTCTGTAAAATAAATAAGTTTGCTGATATTCAAACAAATACTTGTTTGTGGCTACTTGGGAGACGGGGAAGGTGGGGCCTTTTCATGTTGTGTCCTAGGCACCCCTAGACTGGGGCGTAACAGTGGGTACACATCTGTTAATAACCCCTAGGTTTGTTTTGCGCCAGAATTGTCCTTTAAGAAAGTTCGCATGATGTGCAACGTTTATCTAGGCTACTTTAAAGACACAAATGCACAAGCACAATCTTAAGGTTTGATGAACCTTAAGGTGGTGTTTTGCTTATTATTAAGATGTAGGCTATTTTGTTGAATTAAATTGTAGGCTAATATAGCCTAATAATAATAAAACGGTGAGAACATCATCAGCCAAGACTCGGATACCCGCGCACTTAGCCAAACTAATGCAATCATACAGTATAGCATGCCTACTTCTTTTATTGTTGTAGTGTTATCATCAACAGTTTGTCCACCACTTGTTTTTGGCTCAGTTTTATCAAGGGGCAAAGTGTTTTAAGGGGAGTTCTGCTTAAAAAAAATTAAAAGTAAAAAGGAAACTTGTTTCAGGGAGAATAAAACTACTCTCGGCTGAGTTTTCCTAGTAACCTTACCAAAAAGGCTCAGAATGCTGCAAATGTTGGTATAATATGAAAATGACTGGTGGATTTAAGACAAAAAATGTATTGAATAAATCAAATTTGAACATATCTGTCAATGGCTTGTTGATCTTAACATTGTACATTGTTAATTTCTTATCCTGGCCTGGCCTGGGACTCACATTCATACGGTTTGATAAACTACTTATTGAACTTTAACTTATCATTGCACTTACAATAATGAGCGTAGATGTCCTCAATTTAGGTCATCCTGTACGTCTCATCTCCGGTTTTTCCTGCATCCACCGTGTGTGTTTGTGTGTGTGTGCACGTCAGTCGCGGGGGGAACTGAGCAGCAGCCCCGCCCGCTGCAGAGAGCCGACAGGATTGAAACAGCAGCAGCTTTCAGCGACTTTAGAGTGAAAAATCATTACAGCGTATATTACAGCATTGATGTTAAAATGTATACAGGTTGGCAGGATGGTCTGAAATGTTTTGCACGCTCTTTCGCTGTGTGTATCAAAATAGTTATCACTTTTTTGCTATTATATAATCACACCAAACCCATAATGTTGAGTCATACATATCACAATAAAAGGAATACAAAACATGTTTTACAGTATTGTCTGCCTCAGTGACAAAAAACAAAAAAGTGCAAATTCTGAATTTTGTCAATAGATTTATTTACAAAATCTACTTTTTTTTACAGTCTGGTCAAATAAGGTTGAAATAACCTCACAGACCTCACGTCGGACATTAAGCTGTCCCTTCAGCACCCACAGCCTGCCACTGTTGAGCACCATGGACAGCGATCCTTAGTGTCAAGCAATGCACACGACTGCAGAGTGCTTGGGAGGCTGTTGAGTTCATTTCAAACTGACTCAGCGGCACCATTTCACAAAAATAAGCTCTGTAACACAGCATGTATAATGTATGTTGCCTGCTGAGGAAAGGGAACCGACACAGACAGACCTGACAGCCCCAGGGAGTCAAATGAGTGAAGGAGAAAAGTTGATTATAAGGCTTTTAACGACTCCACTAATTACCATTGATGCTAATTAGCTAGAGCTCTAAGTTAAGTGCACGGAGGGTAATCAGTGTCTGGAACAAGACAGAAGTTGGAGTCAAACTATCATCTCTCAACCCTTCATGGGGCACAGCAAGATGTTATGCACTGTGCTGTTATGTCCCAGAAATGTTAGTGTGCTAACATTGCTGACATCTCACATGCCCTCATGATGACAGTGAAAGTTTTTATTGTAAGACAGTCTTAGCATGACAATGGAGTTACTTTGATACTTACAAGAAAAGTCATGGCATCTTTGTAATCAGAGATGTATAAAATGAATCTTCAAAATTCGACCTCCACAGCAAAGGTTAATGTGTTGGTTTCTTTCCCAGTGTGTAATCATTCTGATCAATGCACTATTTCTCATAACACACACACACACACACACACACACACACACACACACACACACACACACACACACACACACACACGTCCATTTAACTTGACTTATGTTGTCTGTGACTGTTATTCTGTGCAGTAAATTCAGGTTTCTCCTGATGCTGAGATACCAGCTTAATCTTCTCCCAGGCTGTCGACACAACAACTGCTGGGGCTGATTTACTGTGGTCAGCTTCAATTACCAACCCTGGAAGCCAAAGGTATTTCTCAGGGTCCTTTTTTATTTTTTTATTTAACAATTATTTTTAATGAGACTGCCTCCAATCTATCTGTATGTGGGTCCAGGGGCTCTTGACAAATCTGTCCTTCAGAGGGCATCCTCCTCACTCTGATCTGTAGTTCCACTTCATTTCCCCTGCCTGTCATTCTATGTGTAGAGCCGCTATCAGTATGTTTCACCTGGCACGACGTCTCACCAGTGGGAAGATGGGCTGTATAACTGATATGGCAGTATGGTATATGTAGTTCTAAAAATGAAGTCACTCAAATATACTGTATGATGATGAATGGAGGTTTGCTGCTGGTCCTAGGGCTGTTGCTTGAACTACAGACTGTGCTTCCGCATACGGACACAAAGAATATAAAAGAGGATCAAAAGAGACAGCCGTCCCTTTCTCTCTCTCTCTTTCTCAAACTCAGAACTAACTCAGATTAAACTGTAAAACTAGGCATTGCTGATCAAATATAAACAAAAATGTGGTTACTGTATTGGCTATTTCTCACCTAATAAGTTTTCAGAAACACATTTCAGCTCACCATTTAACTGTTATACGAGATTGTTTGTTACCAGGCGGCGGCCGTTCTGTGTCAATAAGGAGAATTTATTGGTCTGGTGCGGCAGAATGCATTCTAGCAGTTGTAGTTGTTCTACCTTTTGAGCAAAAAGGGAATTCTTTTCTCCGTTTTCTCTGATCATGTAGCACCAATTTCAAAAATGTTAGCGCCATTCTACAGCATAGACAGCCCAGTCTTATGAAAAGACCCTCTGTCCAATGGTATTTTTCATTAATGTTGCTCCTTAACTGCTGTAAATGTAAATAAGCCACGGTTTGCCAACATGTTCGATAAAACAACTTAAAGGGTGATTATACGTCAGGGTTGTGTTGCAGTGGCCCAAAAGTTATCACAGGTTTATAACCAAATAAAATCCTGTGTAGAATTGTGTAATTTTCTCTCAATTGAAACAATGGATGTAAACATGGACTTTTGATGACGTCGTGAAGTTGCGTAGGATCATGGGAGTTGTTGTCTTCATTGTAAACCACCATTGCCGATTAAAATGTATTATTGTTGCATTCACGTTATGTTTAGTACCGTGAAATAGTAACATGTCATATCATTCTAATGAAATAGCTGCAGTTGTTCCCACATAATTACTTAGATGCTATTTGTACTGGTAGCTAAAACCACAATATCACAATATTTATATAATTTATTATATATTTATATTTATAATTCACGCCTGTGTCCCCTCTTGGATGTTTCAGCACCGGGGGAAAGGGGTTTGTTGTAAAGTTACTCTCCGGCGCTAGAAGAATTGCTTCGCCGGTGGGGATGGGGGTGGAGTGCAGCATTTCCGGGGCAGACCGGAGACACCTAGATGGCTCGATTTAGGCCCAACGCGGGTGCCATCGCCGGGGGTCTGATATGGTCGGATCATTAAACTTTCTGTTATTGCTGTTAGCGTCGTTAGCATCCGGCGCTGGAGTTTGTGCTGGTTGAGGTCGGGTTACAGTAGTCGCTGGCTGGGGGCCAACTGTGGCTGTTGTCTGCTCTCATCCCGACTGAAGTCTCTTCGGCAGGGAGTAAGGAAGACAGACCGGCTAAATTACCATAAGATTAGTCGTCTATCAATACAGCAAACATTACGTGGTGAATTTAATCATGGGGTAGCCCAGCGCTGATAACAGTGGTCAAAACAATCATACTAAAAATAACTGGACAATCATCACGGACAACATACATCATGTGATCAAAGAATGACTAACATTATTAAATCTGTTGAGGAGCTGATTTAGCCATGCTGGTCACCATCCTTGTCTCTGAACTGAAGAAACAGCTTGGCTTCATCAGTCTGATCTATTTTCTCCACCAGGCCTTGATCATCTGCTGCTGCTGATTGTACATCTCCGAAGGGGCTCTGGCTCAAGGGGAGTGTCTCCTGCTGTGATTCCAAGCAGAGGTCCTGGTTGTAGGGCTGTGGGCGCACTATAGGTTCGGCAGCGTGCTGTTTGTCCATGCTTTTCATGTCCCAAAGGGAACTCGTATCTACTGACTGTTCAATTCACCAGCATGACCTTATGACTGTAGGCAGTAATCACAGAATGGGGTTCTTATGGTGTTTGTGCTCATATGCATGAGTGTCTGGGAGGGAGAAATAAAAAGTACAAGCATGAAGAGCGAGAGACAAAACAGTAGATATGATTTATGGCATGTGCATCTAACTGTGTGTCATATATGTGTGTCTGTTTGTGCTGACAACTTCCTGTCCTGGAGTTTTATCCATGTTTGTATATATTTTGTCTGATAGACTACTGAATACCACCAATTATTACTTTTTCTATGACTATAGCCTCAGACTGTTGTGTTTGTTTCCTGCCTTCACCTGTGTATCTTGCGGTAATTAGATGCATTGTATGTGTCACATTGAGTTTTGTCTCCTGTTAAACTCTGACCAGATAGTGATTGAGTTGTAGCACTCTTTTATCTTCTCCTTGGTCCTGTGATGAAGAGTTCTCCCTGTGGGCCTAGCACTCTGGCTTAATTCGTTGTGGTAAGAGAGCCTGTAATGTTGCTCTACACGGTAATCACTCAGAGCTGCTCCACAAACGCACCATCAACACACACACACACACACACACACACACACACACACACACACACACACACACACCATTAATGGGAGAATAGCAGCACTGGAAAAAAAATCAACTTTGCCAACATCCAAAGAACACAGCGTACACTAGACGAAAACCTCAATCTAAATAACAAATCAGCACTTGTGTTGCCCATGGCGATGATGGTGTCTGCCTTCTGCTGCCCTTTAAATATTGGAGTGAGTGAACTTGGTTATATAGTTTGTTTTTTTTACCTCTAGCCATGCAGTGTGACTAACATTGGCAAAAAGGCAGACAGGCACAAGCAGAGTGTTTGATTCCTGTAAGAAGCAATAATGGCTGTAAGGGCTGTAGGCTGCTGTGCTCACAGGCTGTTCATCTGAAGTACCAGCTCTACGGGTGTTGTTCTTTAGCTGAACCTGCACTGTGACCTCCCTAAAGGTGGGTGAGCAAAAAGATAATTTTCCTACAGTGACAAGCAGAGTCACATAAATTAACCTAAAACAGTTGTGGAGTTGTGGATATACCCTATAGAAGAAGTAAATGCCTGTATATCACAAGCTATACAGTATATTTTGTATGACTGCCAAACATGCATATTTAATGCCCCAAACCAAAAGATTTTCTTTTCTTGTGTTTACTGAAATAATAGTCTTGCTTTGCCAGACCTACCTCCACCACGGTGCTGTGGAGGAGGGTCTGGCTAGTCCACACAGCATTCTGGGATGGGAGAAAAACATGCTGTAGTTTATTGGTATTTCTTTAAACCAATCACAATCGTCATGGCTGGCACTGAGCACCAGAAAAAGCCACAGTGCCGCTGCAAAATAGCCTCAGGAAGGAACTTATACACATTGGATGTCCCCCTAATCCAAATACCATATCTGGCAAGAGCGAATGTTTTTCGGAGAATATTCGTGCATAGTATGACTGTAATCATATAGAAATACATGTTATTATGAAGAGAATAAAATAATTGCTTGCAAATTGTTTTAATTACTCATTTATCATTAGTAAGGCCAATTTTTTGCTTTTCTTGTCCCCACGGTTCTGCTGCTCTGCTCTGCTAATACACAGCAGCTTGTTTGCCTGGTAGTGGATGAAAAATTCCTGTCCTCTGAGCATCTGTTCAGTACAGCAGGAATGTTGCTTCTCCCCAATGCCCCAGACTACTTGTCTTCACAAAATACAACTTAGAGAGATGTGAGCATAGCTAAAGCATCACCATTGTACCAATGACTACAAACATTTTAAATTGTATACTCAATAAAGAGGGGAAAGGCCACTTTCAAATTAATGAAAGGACACTTTTGCAGAGGGAAAATAATTAATCTTTATCCTTCAAACTTGGTGAAATGATAACATAATTGATGTACTGTTTTAATGAATCCAATTCAATCCCAAAAAAATAACGTAGGAAAATCTGATGAAGTTGCTGTTGGAAAAATGCATGGGGAGTAAGATACCCACTGTGTGGTTCCGGTGAAGTACAGTTTAATGGGCAGACTGTGATTGACAGAGCACACAATTGCAAACTATCAGCATGAGCTCCAATCAGACAGCAAAGCCTGTGTAACTGTGCTCTGAGTGCCAGTGCCATTTGTTTCTGAAACCTTTATTCACCCAGATTTGTCCTGTTTTATGGTTCATGTTCCAACCCAAGGACTGACTGGTCAATTCTGGCCTCTCTGGTGGCCCACTTACCCCTATTGTCAGATAGTGCTGCTCTGGTGTGCAGTGGTGGGATTTAACATAAGTAACAAAGTACATTTACTGAAGAACTGTACTGAAGTACAAATTCGAGGTACTTGTACTTAGTAGCTAGTAGGGATGCGAATTTAGATGTTTTTTGCTGACCGATGGCGGACCCTCGTTAACCAATCCTTAACCATTAACCAACAAACTGAGTTCACTCGTCCGAGAGGCTCAAACATAGATTCAGCGTCCGGACAGCTGCAGACTTGTACCAGTCAAGCAGCCATGATGTTCCGTGCATTGTACTTGATTAACTACAGTACCCTAGGTACCGGGAATGCAATTCTTTGGACCTGACGGGGTCAGCATATACGACTAGTGTTGACTCTGAAGAACATAAGAAAGTGAAAAACCCTTATCCTGAAATACAATATAAAAAGGAGGACATGGGATTTATCGTTTTGTTTTTGTATTTTACCGTGGTAATTGGGTATCAAGAATCGTGAAATTTCACTGGTATTGGTATAGACTATTAAATGTCTGGTATTGTTATATCCCTAGAAAGGTTATACAAGTGGACTTTGGAGTAACAAGTTAGCTCGCTACTTTAGACTCCATTGGAATAACAGTAACACTTAATGTTACATTGTAATTGTGATGACTAGCGTTCGCTAAATCAAAACAACTCAACCTTATCAGGCTAATTAACAGTCCCAAGCTTAAAAAATTATTATACAGTATACTCCAATTAAGGTTATTGTAACGCTACTATAAGAGATTTTTACCTTAAGGCATGCGAGCAGTCCAACACTGACGTCCTGTCATTCCCTGTTACTCTGTCCTTGCAGAACCAAGTTAGGGTTAGGGTTTGATGTCCACTGATTTAGCATTGCACTCAACAACATCTTCCTTGTCCAAACCTGGCACTTACCTTACCCAAAATGCAACTCAACCGCCAATAGTTTGGTCTGAGTTTCAGGTGTGCTGTGCTAGTAGCCTCGTAACTAAAGTAGCCTTGAGCCGCTAGCCTCATGTAGATATGAGAAGAAGCTACAGAGGTCTTGTAAGCCTTTCTTGCTTACTCCTGATTTTGTTTTTCTTCCGTTTGTACTTTGTTTGGTTGAATAAACACATAAAAACAAATGGCATCTTCACACATCCCCAGTGCAAACACACACTGTCTGTGCCACAGCCACAGCTCAGATGTGACCCACAGTTATGTGTCAGTTATATAATGATATTATTACATAATTCTGAGCCAGTTTTATAGCAGGAAATCTGCCCAGTAGTATCCCTAACCACTGTGAGGAAACCCCTATCAGCTGCAACCCTGTCCACCCCACTCTGCTGCTCTCCTTTGCCTGCATACCTACTCTGAGTCTTACATTTTGACCTCACATTACACAGTATAGCACACAGAAGCTGAGCTGGGGTGCTGATACCACTGCACCAAATTCTGTTCTCAACTTAACACTTTAAAGTTTCTTTAAATATTTATCAGTTACTTTTCAAAATCCACATGAACAATGCTTCACATTGGCTTAAAATGTCTTATATGACTTTTAAAGCCATTTTATTTCTTTACTTTTAAGTAATTTAAGCACCAGTATATGTTTGGTGACTAAGGCTCTTAATGCCCACTCCTTAATGAAGGAAAAATAATAAATATTTACATACTTTCCTGAAAAAGATGAATTATTTTCTTTCACACAGCCAACACAATTCTTCCAAACAAAATTGTTGACAAATGGCCTCTGAGTGTCCCTCTCTGGCAGTGTGTGCTATTGATAAGAGACTGCATGTCCTGGCTGTCAATCATTCAATCAGTTATAAGCAGGCTGGTTGCGTCAGGTCATAATTTAGTTGTGAGTTCATCAACGGAAGAGCTATCACATAATTTCATCACTTCCTTTCATCAGCCAGACAGCCTTTCAGATATACTACTGCTGGGGATTCACTCCAGGAACCACAGTTTCACAGAGGGCCACCTGCTGAACGCAAGTAGATCAAAGTACAAAACTGCGGGCCAGATTGAGCATTTTTTTGGGGAAAATAATCACGTATCAAAAAGTACTGCAAAAACAACCTTTTACACCATGTTATCAAGAGAAAACTTTTTTCTTTTTTTTATCTCATTAAAAAGTAACAGCAATGACAAAACTAAAACAATGGGTAAATAATCTATGACATAAATAAAGATAGAGAGAACAGTAATGTGGCTGAAAAGAGATATTTTTACTTTCTTGCAGAGACACACACACAAGCCTGTAAATAAAGCCTCTTAAGAGTGACTAATAGGCAAATTGACAAGATGTGTGTCTGTGTATAGCCTCGGGAAGGAACTTGTTTTGGTGGAACGTGTGTACATTGCAACAGAAAATTCAGATTGGACAGATAGTCTAGCTAGCTGTCTGGATTTACCCTGCAGAGATCTGAGGAGCAGTTAACCATAGTCCTCATAAATCGACCGGAGTTTAGAATGCCAACACGAAGAAAGCGGAAGGTAACGGACATCCAGTGGAATTTCCGGCGTCACCTGAACAATCCCGGAAATGAAACGTCGTCAATATAGACTAGTGTCCCAGTAGAGTATGAGCTGGAGTCATCGAGCTAGATTATCAGGTAAATACGTAAGTCATTGTTCATCTGGCGGTTAGGAAGCACTGGAGTCATATCAAGAACTGTCACCAGCAGCCATAACATCACATTGAAATTCATGGAGATCGACTCAGTCATAAATATGACAATGTGGGGATGAGATGCTCGTGCATGCGCAAGCACATCAACAAACACACTGAACACAAAAGATAGACAACACGCACTCATGAACACGCACATCAGAGCAAACACCTACTTGCCTCCCAGCGGTCGGGATGTAAATGCATTAAGAACTCAGTGTGTGACGTGAGACAGAAGGGGAAGAGTGCCAGCTGACACAGGTGGCACAGAGCAGAGATACAACGTATTACAGCCAATACAAAAACCCAGCTGAGGAGGGCTGCTAAGACAACAAATACGAGCAGCACACTGGCACAGGAAAGCAAAGACAGGAGGCGGAGATGGGTTTGAAGAAAGGGAGAGAGGGGAGCTAAACTGCAAGCAAGAAGGGCATTGGAAGAGGTGAAGAAATAGACAAAGAGGATGACAGAAAGTGAGTGAGTGAGTGAGTGAATGAGTGAGTGAGTGAGTGAGTGAGTGAGTGAGTGAGTGAGTGAGTGAGAGAGGGGTGTGATAAGACAAACAGTTTGGCTGGACCAAAAGGGGCGTGTTGGATTAGGACTGTCTATGGAGCCAGTTTTAAAGGTTGCCCAGCATCACTATTTATCTCACCTGCATCCAAATGATGGCACAGGTTAAAATACACCCTCTGCAGCAAGTGAAAGCGTGTGCATTTGTAAGAGAAAGACTCATTGTGCTCCACTGCACCTGTGGCAGGTTTCCAGCAGTCAGAGGTAGATAAATGGTCTGCTCTTTTAGGCTGGCCTGCAATCTGACCACTCTGCTGTTTATGAGAGAAGGGAAGTGAGAAAGAGAGAGAGAGAGAAAAAAAAGAGATGAGAGGGGTAGGCTGGTGAGGAGTAAGCGAGTGGTGGAGGATGAATAGGGAAATGCACAGTGGATGATTTGTAACATGACTACCTTCTATTAATCTCCCCTAATGCACTTCTTCACTGCAGGGAGGGGGGAACAGAGCAGAAAAAGATGACAGAAGAGGAGAAAATGAAGGTAAGTCAGACGATTTTACAGACAAACATGTAAAAACTGAGACAAATTATATAATAAATGCAGACAGCATTTGAAATCGCAACCTCCCCCTTACAAAATAAGTTCATACAGTGTGTCTACACAGAAAGCATTTTTAGTCTTCTATCTCACAAACGTCTGACCTAAAAGATATGCTCCTATTTTAATCAATCGAGCTGTCTACAGAGGTGCGCAGTGGCTTGCATTTTAATCATGCAATACATATGCTAAATGCAAGGAAAAAAACAAACCCTCAATTGAAAAAGCCTAACCATGAAACAACAAAAAACAAAGATACGACAGTTTACGAAAAACAAAACTGCTGATGATAGGGGCTTTTGATTTGGTTACTCAAGGTAGCTAGCACAAAGTGTAATTATTACAAGCTGCAAAAACAAGGACTTAACTTAAATGCAGGCTTATCCAGACCATGTTATTCATAAAAATAATAATAGTTTCCTGGCAGTTTAGTTTGAAATTACAAATATTTTGTCCCTACTTTTACCCAAATAGTATCAATTAGATCCCGTTAGATTAAAATGGACTAACCTAAAAATAAATATCAGTAACCTTAGTAATAAACAAATCTCCAAAAAAACCTCTAGTTTAAATCCAAAATATCTGAATGTTCTGTGAATGTAATGTCCCTTTAAGCTCAAAATTACGACTCAGCAGATTCCCTACTACAGTATTAAACTAAAACACAAACAGTTAAACTAAATTGCCTTGACATAAAGCGCTGATATCTTACAGTAATTCAATATGCAGTAATGTTAAGTGAGCACACACTCACGCACGCACACACACACACACACACACACAGGCCTGTACATGGCTGGGGTGCATGCGACCAATAGTGTAAAGACAAATAAAAAAATCAACTTACAGTTCTGTTTCGGTCCTGGAGAAACAACTTTGGTCCAGGAAATGTAAAGTAGCAGGCGGCAACGGACGCTGAAATCATGTCAGAGGCACTCAAAAGCTTTTCCAGTCACCAATGGCGCTATCTGACCTTGTAACCCGTAAACAGTCCAACACGTGTTCATCAAATGTCCCATGCAGCTTCCATCCAGCTAACATCACTGTCATCCGTGGTTCGGTTTGTCTACTAGCTAACTTTTTAAAAAGAAATACTGCTGGCCGATGCTACACACTTAGCTAGCAGCCTGTAACTTATAGCCAAACAGTTAGCATTGTTTCTTCAGCGAGCTTAGCGGCTAAGGGCAACACATTTTCAGTAAGGTTAGCCTAACTGACTGCAGAGAGACACACACACACACACACACACACACACTTTTCATACTTTTCTTCTCCTTGCTGGCTCATTCCCACTGCGTGTCTGCCCGCCCTGGCCACCTGCTGCCAATCACAACATGTATCACTGACTAGCCACTGATAATGGCCAATAAAAACCAAAAGGGGCTACATTTTTGTTAAAAACATAAGATATAGGCTATGACTAAAACAAGTCAAGGCACCATACATAACCACTGTTACTAAAACAACTATTTTGTATTCTGGTGGTTAAAAAAAGCCCTTTCTGGCACAATTATTCATTTATCAATTCTGTAACATTTTATATTAAAATATAACAATAAAGCTGCAGCAAGCTAGCACCCTGAAATGAATGTTCGCTAATAACATTACCTAATTAAGTTTAGTGAGTGAGCTTACTATTAAAAAGTTAGGTTTGAGCAAGTCACATTTCCTTTTTTTATTTGAAGATGGGTAGACTATATCGAACACTATACACAATAGAATTTAAGGTCCCGTGGCATGAAAATTCACTTTATGAGTTTTTTTAACATCAATATGAGTTCCCCCAGCCTGCCTATGGTCCCCCAGTTGCTAGAAATGGTGATAGGTGTAAACCAAGCCCTGGGTATCCTGCTCTGCCTTTGAGAAAATGAAAGTTCAGATGGGCCGATCTAGAATCTGCTCCTTATGACGTCATAAGGCGCAAGGTTACTTCCCCTTTCTCTGCTTTGCCCACCAAGAGAAAGAGAGAGAGACATCATGGCTTGCCAACAAGCAAAGTGGCAGTTGGTCAAGGCCACACCCCCACACTCCACCTTGCCCCTCCTCTCTCCTCCTCAATAGCATTTAAAGCTACAGACACAGACATGGCACATCCTGAGGAAAGCTCATTGTGGGACTGGTTCTAGTAGCTGTAATTCTGCACCAAGGCTGAATTTCGGGAAAGAGTCTTCAGATACAGTATTAGGGGGCCACTAAGGCCTATATAAAAGCATCCAAAAAGCAGCATGTCATAGGACCTTTAAAGGATAAGTCTGGTGGTATTCTATATTTTTATTATTGTCCCATGAAATAACCAAAACTAATGAACTGATTCTACTAACAAGTATTGCCTGTGTAGGCCTAGATTAGTCCTCTGTGTTACAGCCTCTGTTGTTATCCAAAAACTTACATTATAATAAACGTAGGCACTATAGATTATTTTAAGGGGATCCGACAAACACTTTCCTGCTGCTGTAACAACTTACTAGCACACCAAATCCACAGCTAAACATTGTCCCCAGAAAGTATTATTATAATATAATGCATTGCTAGTTTTATAGTTTTCATGGGATTTGTTGACAATAACAAAAACATAAAATATTGCCAGCCTTACCCTTTTAATTCAGAGCGACAAATGAAGATAAGAAAATTCTGGGTTACTTTCTCACTATGACTGTAGAAAACCACAGCCCTCATTTTGCCCCTTTTTTTCCAGCTTTTGATCTTTTCTATGTAAGGCAGCCCTTAATGTGCTCATGAAACTCTGACAAGCTAACTAACTGACAATCCTGCCAACAAGCCTGTAGGAGCAAAACACTGCACTGAAGATGAAATTATTAATTAATTATAAATAGAGAATATCTGTGAAGTTATATCATGTAGACAGCATTTCTGAGGAGCAAATAATAAACCGTCTTTAGTCTGAATAATGCTGCATCCTAGTTGCTTGCTTCACTGTATATAAATGTAACATTGATGATAGGAGGTGGGGGGATTGTGAGGCTGCCTACGTCAAAGCCGTGATGGCGTTCCAAACAGCATTTCCCTAGAGACTCTGTTTCCAGGCCAGATACACATTGCTGATTAAGACACTGATCCTAGTATTGATGCAGCTATAAAATACGAGATACTTCAACACATATCGATCAGGCCCTTAACCTAACACAAGACACTCATACACATAATAATGTGTACGCTCTCTAGCATATACTATACTGTATGTGCACACACATATATAAACATACACAGATGCTTACACATGCATAAATACATACACTCAAATAACAAAAAAATACATACATGATTACCCGACCCACTGCTCACACACAAACACATAACCAGATTGACCTGAGCCGTACACAGCATGGGTCACCAGCTGTAGATCGATGAGAGATGACGCTGGAAGTGACAGTTGTGAGTGAGAGGCCCGAAGGGACGCTGCAATATGGGGGAATCTCCTGTCACGGAGTATAGCCTTTACTGTCCATGCACTAACTGTATCATGTGAGTGAGAGCCTGACATGCATGTGTGTACGAATATGTGAAGGAATATTTCTGCTCCTGAAGCATGCACATGCCTGTAAAGGAGTACATGTATATTCTGTAATTCAGTTGAAGTGTAGGTCGAGTGGTGGTCAGTACGTATGTGTGGATAAAGAGATGATGGTGATTTTCAGGTGTTAATCATGGCTGTGAGGTCTTTGACTGACTGGTCCTCTGTTCCTTTTTCCTTTCGTCCTGTGATTCTGTAATTTGTTGTAGTAGATTGACCTCTGCTGTCAGGGCCTAATTAGACATGGTAATTAAGGATTAGATGGGTCAGGTGGGAGGTGTGTGTATATGTGTGTGTGTGTGTGTGTGTGTGTGTGTGTGTGTGTGTGTGTGTGTGTGTGTGTGTGTGTGTGTGTGTGTGTGTGGGAGGGGGGGGGTGTTAGTATGTGTGGATGAAGTGGTCTGATAAGGGATGTGAAGGTCGATATGTTGCTTTTAGTTTTAGGGGACAGGGAATTGTCTTCTTGGCAAGTAGCTGCCTTGTCTGCAAGATCAATGCAAGATGGCTGCAAGATGAATGTAAACAATGTTAATTAAAAAGTATCACTGTACTAAACCTCCTCTATTGACATCAGTGAGCTGACTAATGCAATACAGTAAAGAACTGCACTGTGTTTCTAGAGTGGTAACACCCACTACGTGGGAAATGCTCAGCTGGCAAAATAAGTGAGGAAGGAATGATGTCCCTCTTAGGAGATGTAAGTAAACCCTTTATGCTTGAAACCAGCACATTTCAGGACAAGTAAATAGAAAACAACTGTGTATGTGATTGCTAAACATTGTTTATTATAACTTGAAAGCAGCACTCAGCTATACTCTTGTACTATTCAAATCAAATTAATTAAACTACATTTTATACTAAGCAGGTCATACAGACATTGTGGGAAAACAGCTAGCACAATAGAGCAGCAAAGTGATTCAAGTAACAGCAATTACAAAATCACAATAAAAGGCACTAAAAGAGCTAGCGCATGCATAATACAAAAACGGAAAATGAGGAGGTAATAAGAATGGCATTGTCCAAACAAAACACCTGACAATAGCATGGCATAATAGGGAATCTACAGACACACATTGTGCTTAAATATGTATTTTCAACTAATTAAATCAAGTGCAGCTATCCCATTTAGTGTAAAGAAATAAAAGGATGGGACTGAGAGACAAACAAGACTCTGCTCGTGACACTGAGGCTGTCTCACCGGGCACAGACAGTTTTGCAGCTTATGGAGTGCAAAGAGGGAGTGTGTTGACACCAGATAGGGTGCAGTGTCAAGCAACCCCAGAACATCGCTCAGAGGGGGGTGCCTATCGCTCACTGCTGCCCTGTGGGGGGTTGATACACTTTCTTCTCTTCTCCCTTTCGGTCTCTGTCTCTCAATGCTTTGCTATGTAAAAGTGTTCTATTCTCATTCAACACATGGCAGGAGACTGTGGAAGAAAAAAAGCGGTACATGAGGAACACAGATGTAAGGAAAGGGGCAAAGAGAGGAAAGAGAGAAGGAATGTGCTTGAAGTATTGATCAAGTTTGATGTATGAAGGGCAACAGTTGAGGGGGAGAAGCAAGATAGAAGAAAAGCATGACAGAAAAAGAAAACAAAAAAAGGATTTGGATATTATTGGATTGAATTAGAACAAGGGCATCATCATAGTGTGAATGTGGAAAATTGTTTTAATAAAATGAAGTAAGGGTGGACTGGGTTTTACAGATACAAAGAGAGAGGAAGATAGATAGTGGGTGATTAGTATGCTGTATGTATCTCTCAGTGCTCCTATACTAACCAGTACCGATTTACTCTCACGTTAGCCTCAATGCAGTCCGAAGCTGCAGGAAACACAAAGTCGCAAAATATAAGCATTGAGTGTGAACCATGAAATACCAAAGAGCAGCTCTTCCAATGAAACAGAGCAGATATGGAGATATGGAGATAGCTAGTGATATGACTTCAGTGTTTTGGAGTGAGTTGGGATGACCTAGTTAGAAAAGAGTGACAGATAAAAGAGTGAGGGAGAATAGAGGACATGCGGCAAAAAAAAATGAATGTCAGAGAAACCATGTTGTATATCTGCCGAGAGGTTGTATGACATGTTCATGTTTTAAGACACACATAAAATACAAATACAAAAACAACATATTTGCCTAAATATATGACATATATAATATTTTAGAACATTAGAACAAGATTTACTGGAATTGTTGGGTCTTTGTAAATTATAGAGTGTGGTCTAGACCTACTCTATCTGTAAAGTGTCTTGAGATAACTCTTGTTATGATTTGATACTATAAATAAAATTTAATTGAATTGAATTGATTAAGAGACCACACAGCCAAGCCAGCAGCTCTGTGAGGCTGTAGTTAGGCACAGTGTTGCTTTAAGCTAAATGCTAACATTAGCATGCTTACATGCTCACAATGACACTGATAACATGCTGATGTTAATGTTAATGTGGCTAGCAAGTTTCTACATGTATGTATTAGGAGAACTGGATATTGTGTTTGAAGATAGCGGCCCATTCTACAGTGATGGCGTATAAGAGTCATTTTTTTATGTTTTTGAACAATTCAAATAATCATCGTTATACTATTTCTTTTGTAGGTCATGTAATGTGACCTGCAATTCTAACTGTGGCAACTTACGCCAAAATTGTATATAGTCCAACACTGAGATTGGGGGCATAAGTTTTCACGTCCAGTAATAGTGTGTTTGCCAAAGCTAGTCAGCCCCTAAAAGAGCTGCGGATCTGCTCCGGAACGGCGGAGGAGTCAATAGGTTTCCATTAAAGTCAATGTGTGTATTTTCACTGACTGCGGAACGACTGCGTTCCCATTCCGTCTCAGCTCCAGCGATCCGCAGCCATCCGGAGCAGATACGCAGAGCTTCTATTTTTGCCGGATGCCAGAGAGCTCCGCAGCAATTCAGCACAGGACAGATTGTGCGGGACAGGAAGTCGAGCATAGAAACAAAATAAAACCTCTGGTTAATTTTCAAACTAAAATACACCATGCTCACAGTGGATCATATTTCCCTGCACCACACCGGGAGATAAGCAGGTCAGCACAGAGTTGTTTCCCCTCTACTCCTCTGGATGGAAACAAACTGTTTTTGGTTATGTGGTTCTGTTTATAGAAACTACATCCTGTTATATCGCGCAATCATACGTGAATTCGCGAGATCTCGTGGGTCCTCGTGACTTCAGCTGTCAGTCATGGCAAATCCGGACCTGGTGGGTATTGAAGGACAGCAGACCACGGAGCCGACACGCAGCGGAGCCGACACACAGCGGAGCCGATCCGCAGCCGTTCCGCAGTTGGTGGAAATTGCGGGTAAAAACACAATCTTACACACAGAAATGTGTCTCTCAGGAGAAATTCCGTGTCCATGGAAGAATGCAGCTCATAGCATTCCTGCGTGGTGGAGCAGTGCTGCAACATTGTGTTTTTGTCATGAGGTGCAAGGTGAAATAAAGTTGAAATGATTGAGTAGACACACCACAAATCTGTCAAACCACAAGGGCCAGCCAATGAGTCACAAAGGATACAGGAAAACCATCTCTATTCTTGCCTACCGCGTCATTATGTTCAATCACAATTCCACTTTTTCTTTGTCCCTCTCCCTCTTTCCACTGTTGTGACACATATTGTTTTCAGTGCACCATATACTTATCTCAGTCACTGGGGCCTTAAAAATGCTAACAGTCAAACAAAATAATTCTGTGTTCCCAAAATCATCCCTTCTAGGAGCTTCACAGTGGGCATGTGACTGAAAAACAAATGTGTTTTTAGTTTTGTCTTTTCTGTGGTTCAAAGCGGATAGTAGGAGGCGGAATGCATTGTTGTTATTGTCACAATGTAAAGTTAATTCTTTCAGCATATTTATGTATTTTTCAGTGTATTATTACCCACAGAAATATACCACAAGTCAACTGACATGTTGTGCTACCACTGCAGTGTGTACGAGTAGTGTGGCTACTTAATGTTCCTGTTGTGTGCACAAAAGAATAAATCAAATGTTCACTTCACAGTTAGACTTGAACAAGAAGCTCAAGTAAGGTGAAGAAGACACAAGTCAACAAGAACAGGAAAATAAAATAAACTTTTGTTAAAACAAGACCGATGAAGACAGAATGTGTCCTTGTGTTTGTGACGGAAATTCTTTTTGTGACAACTCTGTCATCCTTGGCCTTCCTGACACTGACTCTAAAAGACAACCTAACTCAAGAGACTAGGTTTGATAGCATGCTGTATTGCACAGTGCAGTCAGGCCTGTTTCTGAAGTGAGCACATTTGATTCCGATGTGAATTTGTTTTGACTAAAAAGTCCCTTGACCTTATTTTTTATTTGTATGTTTACATATTTGTCAATTCATCTATTTCAGCTTGAACACACTGTTTGAAAAAACAAGTGTTCCATGAGCTGGACTGAACTCATAAATACATGTAAAATATAGACAATCCAATTCAGTTTTGGAGTGGTACTTCCCTAACACTGTACACACTGTTCCTGTGTTCTATCTTAGGAGATAAGCACTAAAGCCCATTGTTTGCGGGTGCACAGAGGATCCTAAGGTATGCAGATAAGAGAGCTGTGTGAGAATGGGTTCACTTGGGAAGAAGAAAAAATATTTATACCACACACACAATCACACATGCAGGAAAATGCACTCACATCCATGCAGCACGAGGGAGGCTTATAGTGGAGAGGAGAATAGTAATGAGGCAAAGCTTTGTAATATTCTAAATTTGGCTTTGGGTCTCCCGATGCAGGTAAGTGTTCACATTGCACCCTCTTTCCCCTGCGTTCCCTGCTGTGCATAGATTAGTGGAGCTGTCTTATGCTAGATATTTCCCCCTTAAGGCTGTTTCCATTTGGGGTGCCAGGAATAATGTTACACACTCCATTATTTTTATAGGCCTTGGGCATCTCACTCAAATCCATTCATGAATATATTGACTTTCACTTTGCTGCATGATTGAGGCTTGTTGCCTTGCTGCTGGTAGATGGCTCGGACAACCAGACTGTAAAGGATGAGTAAAGGAAAAACTCCAGCACATACAAACGCACTTTGTGAGCAGTGCAGTGGCAATAGTGATGCTGTTGAAACTGCTAGATTAGCTCAATCCCCTGCAGCCTCTCTCTCTCTCTCTCTCTCTCTCTCTCTCTCTCTCTCTCTCTCTCTCTCTCTCTCTCTCTCTCTCTCTCTCTCTCTCGCTCTCTCTCTGTTAAGAAATGGAGGAGACTGATGTGCCCCATATAATTAGATTAAGTTGGAGTTGGACTTATTTTGGTTTATAGATATTTGTCAGTGTGCAGTGAAAGGTGATATGGTTCACGGCGCTTTTTTTTCACAAAATTTGATATATCTTATATATATTGACTATGGGGCCAATAGTAATTGACCTGCATACACATTTGTCTAGAAATATTCTTCTTCTGCTCCCCTAGCTTCTGTCTCCTGCAAAATTACATAATTTCTGCATCTCTACTTGGTTTGTGTACAAATAAGTGTGGAATCAGGAGGAAGAGTTGCCTTAATGTGCATTGCCACACAGTTTGCACTTTGTGTGTATTCCTCCCACCACCCCAAAAATGCCAGAGAGAAAGAGACTGATCACCCACTCACACCCATAGCATTCTTCCACATGTTGCTGCTTATCTGGGTCCTGGTTGCACTGGCAGAAAACTAAGCAGAGTATCCTCCTGCCTAGCCACATCTTCCAGCTTCTCCTGGGGAAACCTGAGGTATTCATATGCCAGATGTTATATGTAATCCCACCAGCATGTTCTGGGTCTGTCTAGGGTTTTCCCCCCAGTTGTACGTGCCCAGAATACCTCCACACAGAGGTGTCTGGGAGGCATCCTGATCAGATGCATGAACTACCTTCTCTCGATGCAAAGAAGCAGCATTTTAACATTCAGCTCTTTTCTGGTTAACTGTACAAGCTCCACATTCTGTCCCTTAGGGCAAGACAAACTGCGTAGGAAGCTTATTTCAGCTGCTTTTATTATCAAAATAATGCCTTTGGTCACTACTACTACAATAGTTTGTAACCATAGTTAAGGGAGCCCTCCCTCTATTTCTATAGCTTCCTCCATTATTCCCAACAGCCCTAGCATGCTGTTCCCAATTGGAGCCCCCCAACCCCTATAACCCCATCCATGGACTCCAGTTAGGGCAGGGATCTCCAAACTGTTTCTAACTATTTGAAGCATGCTGCAAATAAAAGTCAGAGATCACTTGCTCTTACAAGCTCCATAGCATTCTTGAGTTTGCTTTCATGTCCCTAAATGCAGATGTGTGTGTTTACATGCACATACAACATGCTTTTGCACATGTTTGCATATGCAGCAGTGTCTGTTATTCATTAAAGCACATGCTTTTAATTGGGGATGTTAACAAGCACGCTGCCCCTGTTGGTGAGTGTGTTGTCCTTGGACACTCATTTCCTTATGGGGAGCCAAACACAAATATGTCTCTGCTTGTGTACTGTGACACTGCCATCATTAGTCACATTCAATGTGACACCAAAACCTCTGTAACATCGACTGTGACTCTAATACCCTTGGGTAATGAGTAATTCTGCTAATGATGAGCGAAAGACAGACACAGTTAAGTTAATGTGAAAGTGACACCTTGAATGCAAACTAAGCAACTTAGGGGTAGATGAAGCTCTGATGTTGTTAGATATTGGTAGAGCAATATGTATACATGCAATTATGAAGTAACTAGTCTAAATTCACAACATTCCTCTTCCGGGATTGCTTCGTTGTTCCAAATTCTGCCAGATTTCACTCTTTTCAGCCAGATGTCGGTTACCTTCTGTTTTGTTTGTGTTGGAATTTTAAACTCCGGTCGATTTATGAGAACTCTGGTTAACTGCTCCTCAGATCTCTGCAGGGTAAATCCAGACAGCTGAAACAACTTTTGAACGTACATGTTCCACCAAAACAAGTCCCTTCCCGAGGCTATTTTGCAGCGGCACCATGGCTTTTCCCGTTGCTTAGCGCCACCCATGACGATTGTGATTGGTTTAAAGAAATGCCAATAAACCAGAGCACATTTTTCTCCCATTCCAGAATGCTGTGTGGACTAGCCAGAGCCTCCTCCGCGGCACTGTGGAGGAAGGCAAGATTATGAAGTAACTATTTCATTTATCGTTTACTGGGATTAGCCTCAATAGGGGCCTTTTCTGCTGAAGGTGCTAGAAACACAATCCATTTGTTCTTGTTTAGTAGTGTTACTGCATACCAGCACATAAACGTGTGATATGTGGAATCCATTTTCAGAGGGATAACAGAATGAGCCGCACCTGACAGATGCATTCCTACCATAGACCTGGGTCAGCCATGGCCTCCTTTCAGTTTGTCAGGCACAGAACACCTTCCAAGGAAGTTGGCCAGTAAATATTCTTACCACATACAGCTTCGCCTAATTTGAAGGAGCAGCAGCTCAGAACATCTCAGCTCAGATCAGCTCCTCTTGAATCAGAATCAAAGCACCAGGAAGTGGGAGATTACAACCTAAATATTGCCTACCTGCGCCTAAGTACTTTAATTAAAGGGATTTGAAGACATCTTTTTAGTTTACATCCAACATTGGTGTAGAACACATGATTAAAGTAAATATCAATGGAAACTTATTAGAAAGAGGAAATTGCTACTTAGCATTTGTAACTTATCTTGATTCCCTCAAAGGGTGTATTTTCACTCTCTCTCTCCCTGCTTATCTCTGCTCTCTCCTTGGGATCCAACTAGTTGGTACTTTTACAATAGCTAATTTATACGACTGACATGAAAAAAAAGATGGGAATGTTAGTGGTTTTAAATCATTTAATAACCACAATAACACTGACACTGTTCTGGAGCAAATAAAAAGAGAGAAATGCATAGGATTAGAGCCAATTCTTATTTATGGTGGGTTCATTTTCTTGATTCATATGATCTCATTCAAACATCTCTGTAGGTTTCAGCTGCTTGTGAAATTTGGGTCAAGTTCTTGAGCAAGACAATGACTCTGCACTAGCTTTAAGGGTGCTGTCTCAGGGTGCCTGCAGAAGCAAGGCAGACTGCAACTGACTAATGACTGATCCATGTGACCTACCTCTCAGGGGAAGGCTGACTGAAAAGAGAATTTTCTTAATGGGAATCAATCAGTCAAAGGGTGACAAAATTGTAACTTTGCCACAGTTTTACCAGATGAATGAGAATCCAACTTTTAATGGAATATCATCAATACTCAAGAACATTTCTAATTGCTTGAATACTAAGTGCCTTTAAGTACTGTACTCTTCAAAACAATAGAGCACAGAGAAATCTGTTTTATCACACCCAATTCCCACCACTGCTTGAAATTGTTAAGAGGCAGCTAATACATACAAGGCCACTGGCTTCATGCCATACACACAATGCACGGCATACTGTAAGTGCATCCTATTGGAACTATTTAAAAGGTTGTGATTACATTCCTAAAGATCTGTTTTGAAGTGACATGTAACTAAGTGATGTGACATGAAAACGTACAATATGGCTCATCCACAGGTCTCATGTAACAGGTTTGAGGTGGAGGGGTGGAAGTGTTGGCAGGCGGAAGTCTTTGTGGCATTGTACACAAGCACTCCTGTTTTGATGCAGCGCTCACAGGTAGTGAAAGGAGGACAAAGGTGTTCAGAGGGACATAAGGGGATTGTGTTGGCCAGCTCTTTGACAAAATGTTATCTTAAAGGTGCTGTAGGTAGGATTGCGAAGATCCAGGACTTAGCCAAAAAATTTTAACATCAACAACTTCTCAGTCCCTCCCCCCTTTCTGCTAAAGCTCAAAACGGTCTCCTAAGCCCCTCCCCCCTCAAGGGAGAATGAATGTGTGTGCATGAGCAGTGATTAACACGCAGTTAGACACCCCCCCCACGGCCCCGATTGGTCCATCTGAACAGGGAGCTGTGGATTTTTGCAAATTGCACTACAGGCTGTAGGTGGTGCCAGAGGAGCCAGATTTTTTTTAAATTACCTGCTTCATGTAGTTCTACTGGAACATAGGGTCAGTTTCAGCAAATATGACAGAAAGTTAGTTTTATAAGTCTTACCTACTGCACCTTTAATAGTCCTGAAAACAGGATGCCCATCTTCTCTTAGGGTATATTATGGCCATGAATGAATGAACTTCTGCTCTCATGTTATAATGTGATCTGGCATCACAGCATACAAATACAGGTAATTAATGCCGCAATGAAGACTTCATAGGATCTTCCCTGAGATCTCTCCTCTGAGTAAAAAATGTGACACTCATGTTGGTGATTTACTTCATAGTTATGTTCTCTGTTGCAAAATACAAGGTTACTGGAGTGATATCTTTAGTTTCATGTCCAAGGTGTTAAATATTCAAATTGTCCCAGATCCAGTTTTAGTAATCTTAGGGATATCCAATGAAGCAAAGAGACTGACACTGGCGCAACAGCGCTTCTTGGCATATGGAATTCTCACTGCAAAGAAGTGTATCCTCTTATTCTGGAAAAAGAAAGAGGGACCAACAGTGAAGATATGGCTCACGGAGATGATGGACACACTCCACCTTGAGAGGATCCGGTACATCCTTAAGGACAAACTAAAAGACTTTGAGAACATTTGGCGACCTTTGGAATATTATCTTACAGGACAAGCAGTTTCCTGATTGCAGTCCGGGGTGGGTTATTGCGGGTAGGGCCTCTCATTTGTTAATTATTATTATTATTTTTTTTTTTATTTATCCTTAGTTCCATTAATCTTCATAATAAAAATATTTGAAACAACAATTAATGCCGCAGTGAAATTGTTCATTAAACTACTGTATATTGGTAACTCTATGAAAAGTCCAGTAACTGTGCGGCCTGAAACACTTTTTTCAAAGTATGTTAGATTATATTATAAATTGATTGCTTCTGTTTATATCCTACATTATATAAAAAAACAAATCATCTCCCTATTACCACCGTTCACCTTGAGACCAGACCGGGATGAGTTGATGTGTGAAACTGTAATGTAATACAGCCTCCTTCCTTACTGCAGGGCCTCTTATTCAGAGCAGCCGCCTCCTGAGAATAACAGGCAAACGGAGCATGAAGGGAAGGCGAGGTCTGGACCAGGGGAAGATAGCATGACTGTCTGACAGGATGTGCTTAGTTACACACTCTGTTCCTACTAGAGCCTAGACAGCCCACCAAGGCCACACATTTGAGGAGAGAGGAAGGAGGAGGTTACAGTGTGTGTGTGTGTGTGTGTGTGTGTGTGTGTGTGTGTGTGTGTGTGTGTGTGTGATGCAAGAAGAGATATATTGTCCCCTTCTTTTGCCTGGAGAGACTCTGGGACGCATCCAAGATGCCAACAGCAGTGACAGCATCATCAACAAAATGTAGTTGTGGCACACACACACACACACACACACACACACACACACACACACACACACGTATACAGATTGCTGCTGAGCCACTTGAGAAAAACACTCTAAATGTGTTTAGGAAACTGCTCTGCTCCGGGAGGGAAAATCACTTTTCTCCTCCCTTTTGGTCCCAATGAAACAAACAGCTCCACACGTTCCATCCCAACTCCACCAGAGCAGCAGGCCAAGCATGAACAAGTCAGTTTTAGAAGGAAACTTTTCCCCTTCGTCATGTCTACTAGCCATTAAGCCAATTACAGACAAATGAAACTAAGTGGGGCAGGCTTAACAGAGTGTCAGATTGCTCCTGAAGGTCAAACAACACTCGGAGTAAATGGTTTATGTCTATAAATCCCTTAGGTCGGATGCGTTGCTTGTTGGCATTCTACATCAGCACACCTGTTTGTCTGATGAAGCTATTTTCTTATAAAGGAAGACTTTAAATTCTGGCTGTTTGCCTAGTTTACCTTTATGGGCCATTTCTTGCTCTCATCTCTCTTTCTCTCTCTCATTTTTTTTTACATTTCCCAAATGGGTGATTCAGTACCCTGAAGCAGCAGACATTTTTCACTCTTGGAACCACCTGAAAATAACAGCCAGCATGGATAATGACCTAATAAGAAGACAGAAGATGTAAGGACAGGAGTAGACATGCTGACGGGAGGAAACGAATATGAGAGATCTAATGATCTGAATTGGAATAATTTTTTAAAAGTCTAAAGTCTGTTTGGTTCAGCTTGTAGTAATTAGGTACCCTAATTACTATATCTGCTTTCGGGTTTTTAATATTTAAAACTATCAAGTACATCACATTAAAAAAACCCTTCTATTTCTCGGCTGAATACAAAGTAATTAGCAGCACATATTAAAATACATGCAGGCATGTTTATGCCAGTGAGGGGGTGGTATCGCTGAGTAGGCCAAATGTTTAATGGTGCCAAATAGATCTCAGGTGAATAAGGCTTCTCCAGCAAACACAACACTCCGTTAGAGTAAGAGGAATAGAGTTTTTTTTAAAGCGAGTGACCTATTTTTGGTTTGGAATGAATGAGTGAATAAATGAATGAATGACTGAGAGTTGTCTGAATGAGAATGAAAAGAACTTTGACACCACAAGTAGTAGGAATAGTAAGCAAGGAATAGGAAGCAGCTAAAGTAGAAAAAGAGAGAGTGAACCAGAGATGAGAGCAACATATGCTGATGATGAGGACTTCCCAAGAAGGATTTTAATATTTAATGTGTCCTAGATTACACTCCCCCCTTACCAAAAAATGACTAAGGAGCCAGGGACAGAGAGATGGAGGGAAGGAGAGAAAGAAGGAGTGTACACTTTTAAAAATGGGAACACGTTCACACAGTTGGTGTGAGGTGGACCATGTACCCTCAGAGGATCAAAGTAATACTACACCAGGTCATTTGTTTTGTAACACCTATGGGAACGTATGTGCCACTGAGCACTGAGCTAATATTCACACACTGTGTGGCAATAGAGAAGATAAAGTGAGTTTTCACTGTGATGTTTGCAGTTTACATTAAGGTGGCCTTGTGGGTTTTTTACAACAATAAAAAAGGAACTCTTTACCTGCAAGTTCATTGTATGTTTTTTTTTTTGCATCTTTATGACACAGAAAGAACACCCTCCTATAACTGACTACTATTAAGCAGAAACATCTTGGTAAAGTCTCTTATTCACTGTCTTGTGAAGAGTTAAATTAAAAGATGTATGCCACTCTCAAATCTGTACAGTAAAGATAAAGCCAGATGGATAGCTTAGCTTAGCACAAAGACTGGAAACGGGGAAACAGCTAGCCCGGCTCTGTCCAAAGGAAACAAAAGCCACCTACCATCACTTCCAAAGCTCACTAATTAACAAGTTAAATCTTACTGGTTACAGTAAATCAGCACAAAAACCAAAGAGTAAAAAAAAAACACACGTGTGCCTGACAACCGCACGGTGATGACAAGATTCCAGGAAGTCACTATGCCCGCCCAAGAACCCGTCCATCAGATAATACTGTGTAAAACCACAAGCTGTAGCTTTTACACTGGTTTTTGTACAGATTAAACACACAAAATACAGCATGTTAACTAATGAGTTTTAGAGGTGCTCAGGGTTTAATTTGAGCTGGAACACGCTGGAACAGGTTCCAGCACCTCCGACGTTGGATCCGGAACCTTTTTTATTGGATCCGGAACCTTTTTTACTGGCACCTTCTGTGTCACTATGAAAAATTAATCGCCTAAATGAAAAAAATAAACTACTGTTTGTGTAGTGTTCAATGATGTTATCTGTCTTGTTAGTCTTTATTCCCCATTGGAGTTCCACAAAAGTCTTGTGTTTGCATTTTCAATGCGTTTTGAGGTGAATTTTCAGGGTAAGACAGAGGGGGGAGAGGGACGGAGGGAGGGAGGGGAGGCACTTTAACAGCGCAGCGCTGCACTTCAAGTGACACAAGCGCTTGTGCTGGTTGAGATTGCTGTTATAGCCTCATTTCACTCAGGGGAAAAATGTCAAAAAGACAACAAAGTTTGCTTAACTTTTTCAAATACGCTGGCCAGTCGGATCCCAAACAAGCAAAAACCGTTTCTGCCGATCAAGAATGTGGAGACCATGGTGGTTTTTTTTGTTTTAATTGTCCAATGGATAATTGCTGCTTGTGAAAACGATCGTTGCAGTGTATTTTAATTTTTTTTTACATTTTGCACAGATGCAGTGCAGAAATCTTATTCCTGACTGACCTTGACTTTGTTGTTCAAAGACGCTGTTGAAACTGCGCTGAGAACAAAAAGCATCAGCATTTCCTGCAGCACACAAAACATCATTCAAAGCAGTATAACAATGCACTGCATGTTGTGATTCACCAAAAATGGTCACCAGTAGCCTGACACCTAGATATTTGTCTCTGCCACTTGATCAGACAGCTAATTAGCATGAAAAGTAATGCTTGTGTCACTCTCTCAGTGTATTTATGTGTCCGTCAGCCATGCACTTGTCCGCCTGTGTTAGTGTCTCTATTTGTCTGTCTCTGTTTATAACTGTGTGTGGTTGCTGCACTTTGTTTCTTGCTGGTTTGCTGCTTTGCTATCAGTGTCGAGTTCAGTAGAGCAGGGGTGCCTGAAGTGAAGCCTGTTAATCGGCTCAACCCACAATAACCCTCCAACTGGCATCTTAATTAATCATGTTGCGGTGATAAGATGTAGCCTTGCATGTCAATGTTTGGCACTACAATACCATGGTAATGTTACTGTAAGATAATCATAATTGCCTCTACCTATTGTGGGGTTATTAGTTGCTTGCCTGTGTGAGTCTGTGTGTGTTAGTGTAGATACTACACTCGTGTTCACCTGCAGCCTGGGTTACACAACCATAAAAAAATTGATTTAAAGGTGATGAGAAGTCTAGCACCTCTCTGCTGGCTGCCACTCTGTGTTATCTTTAGGATTGTCCTGCACTCACTTCACCATTTCATTTATTTTGGAGATGACATTTGCCACCAGTACCAGCACACTTGCACATTGAGGCAAGCACACACACACACACACACACACACACACACACACACACACACACACACAATGACATTCAATACCTGAAAGCCAAACCTTACCTTACTGTCAACATAAATAACAGAAACCACTGCTGAATGCTAATACAGTGAAACCAAATAATGAGCACTAATTTTGTCTCATGTTAGACAAGCTGTTCCCAGTCACTGTGTGTGTGTGTGCGTGTGCGTGTGCGTGTGCGTGTGCGTGTGCGTGTGCGTGTGCGTGTGCGTGTGCGTGTGTGTGCGTGTGCGTGTGCGTGTGTGTGTGTGTGCGTGTGCATGTGTGTGTAATTTAAAACATCTCCACACACATTTCTGACTGTATAGTAGATTCTATGTTTGTCTTGTAAGGCTTTCAGATTAAATATGGCGCAAACCACCACAAAATTATTATTCTCCTCATGGAGCTCTGTCTGCTAAATCTGCATGTTTTACACTGCGCTGTCATCCCTTTATGGGACAGCATAATGATGAAGATGCTGTTTAGATATTCCCATATTATCTCCCAGGCTCAGCTTGCAGACAAGTTAAGGCATCCTGTACTAACCAGAAAACTGGAAATATCTCTGGCTGCCTTTTCTCTTTCTATCACTGGACAATTACAATATTTATGAGAGGGACCCTGTAGTGGAAAAACACAGTTTTAGTCTCTAGCTATTTCTTTTTCCCCCTTGTACTGTAGACTCCCCCCCCCTTTTTTTAATGAAACACCACCAAGAAAATCACTCAAGCATTTGTCAGTGTAATTGTACAACACAATGCCATGAATGGATATGAGCCTGCCGTTTCAAACTGCTGACAGGCAGAGAATAAAACACCTCGCACTGAACAGGGGATTAGGGCAGAGAAAAATAGTGAATTAGAACGACAGCAAAGGAGAGACGATGAGGGTGTATGTGTGTGTGTGAAATAATAATTATATTTTAATTGAGTGAAAATAAAACGATGATTACGCTGACCTTTTGCACACACCATGAAAACATTTAAAGGAAGAGCAACAGCTGTTCTGTAACAGACGTTTACCCTGATGGGAAACTTGGAAGTGCAAGCTTACCATCCTTGTCAGTATGATGTCACCTGGTCACCTGGACTCCTGCATTTTTACTACTGTTACATCAAGGACCAAAGTAGAAATATATTCAACTTATGTTGTCCTTCACTTTTTTCTTTTTTTGTGTGTTATTCAATGTCTACAAACGGTCATGGCGGGATGTTTTAGTCAGTTACCCGTTGCCTCAAGATGTAACAATAACTACATGTAAGGGTTTGGTGTTTGCACTGAATTAACATTGTTGTGCTGGCTGAGGGTTGTAGTGAAGCCATTCTTGAGCTCATTTGGTGCTTAACACATCTGTCATATCCGATAGAAGCACCAGGTTCAAACCCCTTGCTCAACAATGCTTCCTCTGCTAATGTCAATAGGATCAGTAAGGAGTAGCCACATTATAGCTGCCATAGCCATAGCACCATAGAAACAACCACAACAGCAGCCGTAGCCCTAGCAATAACCATACCCACAGCCACAGCTTCAACCATAGCTCAACCCACAGCCTGGCAGAGTGGCTGTATACTGTCAGAGCTCGGCCTTTAGAAAGGAGTAACGAGCAATAAATGCATAATGTATAATAGTGTCAGATCATTTCTCCTTTCTGTAGTATCTGCAGTGCATAACCCTAAACTGGCAGTGTATTACCTCTCAAGGACTGGACCAACACATTAACTGCCATCTAACTAGCACTAATGGGATCAGGGGGAAGGCCAAAAGTGTACTGCAAGGTAACTCAATAGTTGTTGCGAGGCAACACAAAAGTAGTTCGGAAAGAAAAAAACAATCCACCACACCCAGGGAGCCTCGGTAGACGCCCTCCTTCTCGAAATGACAAATTATAAACTAAACTTACCAATAACAGCATCTCTGTCTATTACAGTACATTCCCAGTCCTCACGAGTCATGAGATTGCATGGATGTTGGTGATCATTCCAGGAATTCCTATGTTTGTGTTATGATTCATGCAGTGGACTGGTGTTGCTTTCACTGACAGGAAACACATGTAGGCACAAGTCACTTACTGTAAATCCGTGTTCCAGCATCCTCTTTCTGTCTCTCACTCTCATACATGGGTGGTGATGGCGCAGTGGATATGACACATGCCTTTGGTGTGGGAGACCTGAGTTTGATTCCCACTGCAATACATCAACCACTGTGTCCCTGAGCAAGACACTTAACCCTAGTTGCTCCAGAGGCGTGCAACCTCTGACACATATAGCAATTGTAAATCGCTTTGGATAAAAGCGTCAGCTAAATGACTAAAATATCTACTGTATACAGTAGTTAAAGCTAGTCCCACCTCAGCAATCTACAACTGTTAATTGCGGCTTATGCATTGATGCATCAGTATTAAAGATCCAATAATGCCATATGTTGTAATATATCAGTCACAGGTACTGTGCACACACTGCTTTTGTTTGAGTTCACTTGAGTAGGATTTTAAATGCAGGTACTTGTACTTGTACAATACTTGTAATGGAGTATTTTTACATTAATTCATTGGTACTGTACTTTACTGGTACTTTTTTCCATCCCTGCTTTCAGATGATTTTCAACGTGATTGTGTATTCTCAGTCATCATCCACTATAAATATTTTCCTCCCTCCCAAACAGTTACTAGTAATTCCCTGGGAAATGATGTGTGTTTCATGTAACTCTTTCCATGCTGACAGATGTTCTGGCTGCTCAGGGATTTGGGAGGCTGGAGAGCCGCAGGCCATCTATAGAAAACTGGAACAAAGAGTGGCTGTAAATCAGACCTCAAATGGCTGCTTCACATAGCCTGACAAGCCAGACCCACATCAAGGTGTTGGGTCTGGGAACTCACCATTGGCAGGGCTCAATCCAAGGGGCGGGATAAACGGTTGTCTTTCAAATTCCCTCTGCACTCATAACCAACCAGAGCAACGCTAGTTGATAGATTAAACTTTTGCCGTATCCAGTCGGCAAAACTCCGAACACATCTTCCTTTTTTAAGAATGACTTTTGTGCTTAACTCCAAGTCTTCCAGAGTCGCGGCTAAAGCCAATTCTAAAGACCGCTGTTCGCCAGCAGTAGCAGCCATCTTCTTTGTTTTCAAGAAGCAGGGAATTCACACGTAACCGTCGCAACTCTGCCGTCCTTATGTTAAGCCCGCCCACCGACTTTATGCACGATGTGATTGGCCTGACTAGAATTTGGTTTTTCCAGCTCGCAAGCCAATGGAGAGTTGCTAGACTGACCCTGGCTGCATATTACATTTGCTGCCGCTATGGTGCGTCTAGATTTCTAGGCTATTCTTCACAACAATGTTTAACTCCAGGGACATTTTCCAGTCTTGCACAAACATTTTCTTACAGCTCATTGCTACAGTTTGGCTTATCACTGGCAAAAGGGCAGGCTTACTCTGTAATTTGTGTGTTTAATCTATTTCACTCTGCACATGGAGTCTTATGTGGGAAGACAGAGAATTCAGCATCACCTGCCCGGGAGCTTATTGCTCCTGATTCATATTTGCATTGGAAAACACGAGGGATCACAACACATTAGTAGACACAGAAATGGGGAAGCATCCTCAAAGATAGTTGTGTATGTGTGTGAGTAACTGAATATAAATGTGCCCTTTTTATGAAAGCATGTTTCGCACCTAGACTGGGGATCGAATTTAATCAAGTGAGACCTCTTCTATTTTGCTTGATAATTCTGAGATTGAATAGACTGTAACCTGGACTACATGCTACACATCACATGTCCATGTTGTATTCTATCTCGACCCACCAGGTTCTTCATATATCCTGTGGTGAATTTTAAAGTATATGTACACGTGAGTAATAGCCATTTACTTTGTGTAAATGGATGTGTTGCATTGAATTAAGCACCTTCTTTAATTTCATCCCCTTCCCATCAGGGTTCCCAAAGCAAACTGCAATTTCCTTTTAATCATTTGCCTATGACACTGCAGATCAGTGTGTGTGTGTGTGTGTGTGTGTGTGTGTGTGTGTGTGTGTGTGTGTGTGTGTGTGTGTGTGTGTGTGTGTGTGTGTGTTTGTGTGTGTGCGTGCTTGTGTGCGTCCGTGTGTGTGTGTGTGTGAATAAATCTTTTTGTGTGCGTGCATACTGTATGTATTTGCATTTTGCATGTTGTGCATGTGTGCGTGTGTGTGTTTTCGATAAGATTATTCATTGTGCAGACTTCCTTGTCAAGGAGCAGTTCTGACGGCCTCCTGTAGTCTATCTCCATCATTGTCCCATGAAAAGAAAAGCACATCACCCACAATTCACATCCACTCATCTGTACCTGAGTGAATGATGGATTGCACCCATGTTTAAAGTGTAAAGTGAGCGCGAAGCCTGTTCTCTTTGACCTCTCCTACCTCTTGTTGTACAAGCACAAGCACCACTTACCTCAGCCTGCCACCCAGAAAATCTAATTTTGCATCTGTCAGCAGCAACTATAAGCAGATGGATTCATTGCTTAAGAGACATTTGTGTTTTAATGTAGCCTGTACATAAATATTTCAGTGACATATCCTTGAATTACGAGTTTTGAGTCAGTCTGTAAATAACTTATCCATTCACCTTTCTCCTCCAAGATGCTAACCTCTTGCCAGACTGTCCTTGTAAATATAGTTTCTTTTTTCTTTTGTGACCTGCCTGGAAAATAAAATCTTAATATTAGTGGCTATAACAGTTGAAATGGTGCAAGGGCTGAGGCAGACAGTATGTTCAGTTTTTTTTTTAAACCTTGACATCAATCATCCATCCATAAAGATGTCATCCTTAGCGATACTTTTTATGACATGAGATACATTTTATTGGCCTTGCAAAGCCAGACCACTTGCTTCTATCATTGTGTTCTGGCAACACTCAACAGGCATTTCCTTTGGACAGACAATTGAGAAAGAGAGAAAGTCACATTCACTGTATCAGGAAAGTTTTAAACTGCAGTAGCGAATGATGGAGACTCTCAACAGATACATTACACATACATTTGGAGTGGTGCTTCAGCCATAGAATTTGTATATTTGACAGCAGTTTTTGAAGTGAAGAAGAGAATGAAGACGTGACATCCCGGACGTCATTGCAAAAGTGACAGTTGACTTATGGTTTCACAAGGGACACAAACCCCAGTCTCCTGAGTAAATGTCCTGTGTTTGTTTGACCCATCTACCACCCAAACCTGCCTCCTTATGTGGAATGTTGCCGCTGTTACACTTTGTCACTTTGCTTCCTTGTATGCCCTCGTGATAATTACTACAGCCACAAGAGTTCGACGCCTAACAAGAAACGCAATTATGGGTCGTTATGAGCTGCTTGCACAATCAACCTATACAGTTAGTTTTGGGTGAGGCCGGTCTGTACAAATGGTTTTGAATACATTTACAGAAATAAGCTTTTATTTATATCTATAACACCTATTTGTAATTATTGTTTACGGTTTACACGTTTCAACATGGTGGATTCCAACATGTCGGATGGTGTGGGTCAAATATTTTTTCAAACCAAAACCAAATCTGTTTTGTTTTGTTTCTGTTTTTGATAAATATAAGCCATGCAGCTACACAATCAGGCTAAACACTCCCTGTAGTTTACTAATTGGTCCGGTTTCCATCTGCTGGGCTCAACGGTCTCTCACTCATTCTGCAATTGAATTTGCAAGATGTCTGTCTTTACCTTGCTGTACCATTTATCGTTCTATTTACCAATCAAAGTAAAGTGATCCCTGGTTTTGTAAAGGTACACTGACTGCAGCACTCTGGCAGCTTCTAGAGGTCTCTTTTGAGAAGAAATGACACTGATACTGTTTGGATTTCTAAGTAGTGCATACATTTCTCACAGACATGAAAACTGTAAGTGAGAGGCTAATTCTCCATACATTAATCATGACACTGAATGTCACTCCACATGTGTGTGCATAAATGGGGATTGGAGCTGTGGAAATTAAAATGCCATGGTGAATTATTCTGTAATTCATGTGTTTCTATGGCTAAAGCATCCATTGCACATTTGATACAGCTTTCTTTAATCACAGCCGTGATCTCCATCTTGGCAAAAGTAGGAATCATGTTAATTATATTTGATGAAGATGCTATCCCTTTGGAGTGTTCTTCTTAGTAATCCCCCTCAGTTAAGTATCTTGCTGTCTACAATAATAGGTTGCCATCTTGAATCCCAAGGCTCTAAGCACAAGTTATACTGCTGATGACAGGGACTGGGCTTTCATGGGATTTTAAGGGGAAGCTGGTAAGCCACTTACAGTAACATCCCACAAGTCAGAACATGAGGCGGGCTGCCAGTGGCTCACCATTTAGATTTCCAAGTGCTGATTGCTGAGCTGTGTGGTGTCACACATTACAGTTTCAAAGTGCTATACACACATGTGACACACACATACACACACAAACAAACAAATACAAGCCATCTGGCAAACTTACACTTCCACAATGTAATTGCACGGTTATGTGACTTTTGCATCACGCAAACCAACTAGATGTTTTTTCCTTTTTGTGTTTTCAGGCTGTCACAGTGGTTGGCAAAGGTTTCTCTGTGAGGGAAATATGTACTGATGGAGCAGCCTATTGAAATCCAATGGAATCCTGTTTATGTTTGGTGCAAGACTCTTGTCAGTATTGCAGTAGGTTGCTTCATTTGAAGGACACAGAACAAAAGAAAAGCAGCTTCATACACAAACTATAATGGTCTGTGGTCAGCTTTCTCTTGGGCAATAAGAGGTATCACGAAATACATTTTCACGTGTCACAGTAAGAAACGCACAGGTGCTAATTATTACATTCATGATGGTTGAATTCCATTTAGCTGCTTCAGTTTCAGGGTCCTGGTTTTGCGTACGCTGGCTCACTGTCACACTGTTATGACTTTCTGTGACATCAGGGAGGGACGCATTGTTAATGTTATTTCCCTTGCTTTTCCTACTGTGACGAGTCAAAAATGTCTGCTGTGAAAAAAGGCGTATTGGTTGTAAGTTAAGCCAGCAAGGGTTAATAGAGGTGATGAAACAGGTACTAGTGAGAAAACATGTTGAGAGATTGTGTGAGTATAGGTGTGTGTGTGTGTGTGTGTGTGTGTGTGTGTGTGTGTGTGTGTGTGTGTGTGTACATCGTGTGTTGGCTGGGTCGCCACCTGTAGTAAGCCACGGGATAGTCTATATCCACCACGTTCCACTTCCGGGATTGCTCTGGTGCCGCCGGATGCATGTCTTTTCAGCCGATGTCTGTTATCTTCTGCTTTCTTTATGTTGGAATTTTAAACTCCGGTGGATTTATGAGGACTATGATTAACTGCTCCTCACATCTCTGCAGGGTAAATCCAGACAGCCAGCTAGACTATCTCTCCAATCTGAGTGGTCTGTTGCACGACTAAAACAACCTTTGAACGTACACGTTCCACCAAAATAAGTTCCTTCCAGAGGCTATTTGGCAGCAGCACGGTGGCTCTGTGCAGAGCTTAGCGCCGCCCAAGACAATCGTGATTGGTTTAAAGAAATGCCAATAAATCACAGCACGTTTTTCTCCCATCCCGGAATACTGTGTAGACAAGCCAGACCCTCCTCAAAGCAAAGCGAGACTAGCCACGGGACAACAAAATGCCCTCTTAGCACTGTAGTCATTAATCAGCCACTCATTATTGAGGTGTGCTGTGAGATTTACACACAAAAGTACTAAAGTACTAAACGTACACATACATGGGCATTCAAGCCACGCTAGAACACAGACACACACACGTGAGTGCAAACACACTACATTGTTCCATTCTGTTTCAGCCTCTGACCTCCCCAAGCCCCTCCACAAACACATAAAGCATTATTCAGCATTTGGGACTGTGGGGGAGAGGGACTGAGAGTGCAGAGGTAAATAAATCAAAAATAGCAGACTTACAGTTATGCATACCTTTTAATGATCACCAAAATCAGATCTCATTATTTTCCACACACCACCTTTGCCGTTGAGTGAATTTTCAGAGGACTTTGAGTGGACCACTTAATGTTGCCTCATAAATCTATTTATGAGAATACTAAGCCAGCAACCCAATGAGTGTCACTGTTAAAACATTTGCCACTTCTGCTTTAGTTAACTAGCATGCTGCATATTTAGCATATCCAAATTACCATTTAATATTTATAATTTTAGTGTCAACTGTCAAGGTTCCAGGTGTTCTTGATTACATGCCCAATTTGTGTGTGTGTGTGTGTGTGTGTGTGTGTGTGTGTGTGTGTGTGTGTGTGTGTGTGTGTGGCCAAAACACGCCATTATGCGTCACCTGTGTTAGGGCCAGAGGTAGTAACATGTGGCCTGTCACTCATCACAGGGGCCGCTTGGCTGAATAGAATAGATCTAAAATGAAGTGAAAATGTCTCGACAGTCAATCATTCTGTGATAAGTGCTTGAAGAATTGTTCAGTGTATGAATGCTTTCACAGAACGGCTTCCATTCTCCCCATTACATGATGAGGACACCATCATATTCTGCGGCTTTCGCTTTCCTCCTCAAGGACAGAATTATATTTATCCTTTAAGCAGAGTTTCCGGAAGGAGAGTGTTTCATGGCCACTATCTTGCCTCAATGCATTCCTAACCCTATTTCCAATTCTTCAAACCAAATATTACCATCAATCAACCGCACACACATCTGTCCCCGCTGTCTTACACAGGTGTCACAAACAGCCTTTGTGTTTTGGTGTGGGATGAAATCTCTTTGTTCCATACAAGACAAAGATTTATAACAATTCCCAGTCCGTCACCACCTCCTCCTCCTCCCTGTCCACATACTTTATATACCATCGCCATCTGTGTCAGTTTGGAATGAAGAGACTTGACTAGCCAGTGATGTACTGTGTCCGGTCTAAATCTGTGTCCAGCATGTTGGCCCCAGTGAGCATCTCAGTATGTTCACATATGTGTGTGTGCATGCTTTTATCGTGTGTGTCTGTGCTGCGGCAGTGCCAGTCATCACCGTGCTATCATGGAGGAACAGAGGGCTGTATCTCTGCTGCCTCACACAGGACAAAGGTTGCAACTGCAGGCAGACTTGTGTCTTCCATCACATCTAACCCATGTAGGATGAATCTTACACAAGCAGTTCTCCAGTGTCCTCCCCACGTCCGTCCCTCAGGAGGGCTGATAACAGTGGTAGGACTCCAGCTGCTTCCTCACTTACGAGCGCCATGCATGAACACTCAGAGCATCACCCATCTGTGCACACACACACACACACACACACACACACACACACACACACACACACACACACACACACACACACACACACACACACACACACATCCCTCAGACTCCCTGCTAAGAAGGTGGAGAATGAGTGGATCACACTGACATTTTCTCTTCAGGCAGTCCCAGGCAGGTGGCCGCTGTATTGTTTTGTGTGTATCTGTGTGTGTGTGTGTGTGTGTGTGTGTGTGTGTGTGTGTGTGTGTGTGTGTGTGTGTGTGTGTGTGTGTGTGTGTGTGTGTGTGTGTGAGAAGAGAAAGAAAAGCAAAGTTAAAAGAAATATTAAAAGAGTGGGAAAGATAATATAATAAAGTAGCAAGTGAAACAGGATTTGGTAAGCTGTTAGCGCATTTTCAACTCACGGATGGACATGAAACTCTCTTGTCAGTACGAACAATGACCAGTTGTGTTACAAAAAGTGTGGTTTATTGATAATACGTCAAAGGTACAAAAGCCTGTACATATAATCTTAAAGAAAGAAGACAACTACAAGTCCCAAGTAACACTTTGGTAAAAAAAAAAAATAATCCAATCATCAAGCTTTACATTTTGCTAGTGGTGAGCTGACAGTAGAGGTTAATAAATACATTAAGAAACTTGAATTAATTTGGGATTCTAAATCAATTTTGGATCATTCAGCAACTATGGTGCTGTGTTTTGTTTCCCATTGTAATGATGACGGTTTCTGGATACATTGCTATCTCTTGTCTCTTCTCCAGCATTGGTTGAGTAGAGCCTTTCAATATACTTATTTGATGGAAAGGCGTTCTCAGAAATTAAATATTTCTATCCAATAGACATTTTTTTTACAGCAGACATTTTGATGTGTTGTAGTAGGAACATCCCACACCTGCCCCCAAAGCTTTCTCAGCCAGAGTATCTAGGTGTTGAGCCACAATAGCATAATATGCTTGTTTCTTCTTTCAAACAATACTATTGTGTTTTAGAATCTGAATGCACTTATTCTACTCTTACAGGCATCCATTGTTTTCCATTCATTGCCATGCGGTATCACTATCAGTTAGCCGACTCTTGAAACTTTCTCGATTTAGGTCAAAGTTACATTAGAGTTGTGAGGTAACACTCTGAAACTGCTTGTGCTAAAACTTATTGCAGAAAAAAAGTTGTCTGTGATGGACTACAGAACTAAAGCAAGTTTAATGTCTCTGTTTAAAACAAATTTTCATACCATATGGAAATTAATAGAACACACTAATATAGTCCTTTAAATTACATAGGATACACGGAGGTATTCATTAAAACTATACATCCAAAAATGTATTTACAGTTGGGGGAAAATACTTCACAGGTTTGCAACTCTGGGAACCTTACAACTCGATATGGGACATATTCCTCACAAACTTGAGCGTTATATATGATGTGCTCACTCTAACATATTGATAGCAATATTACATATACCAAAGCAAGGACAAATAAGTACAAATATTTGATCTTCACATAAACAAAACACACAGGAATGGTTTCGTGGGGAGCAATACTGCTGACAGATGTCTTAGAGAAAAAAAATAGCTCATATAGAGTTTTCCCTCTATTAATATGTGTGAGCATATTCTCAATAGATTCACAGAAAAACAAACAAACTCTGTTGATAGAACATCAATCTCCTTTTTCCTTCTCCAGTGACTGTCCTTTGGGTATTCCAGCCGAGTTTGCTGTTTTGTTTTGTTTGTTCTCTTTTGGTTTTTAGGCTAGCATTTCATCATCCATCACACTGCAAGGCAGAATATAAAATCATTCCATCCGCTGCTTGATGAAGAGCTTCATTCTTTTTCCTCTGAATGATGGAACTTTATCAATATTTGCCGAACAGCGGGACACTGAATGCTTAGACAAGCGATGATATATGATATTGCTTTAATATTGCTGAGAAGTGAATTACGCTTCCTCAGTGGGTCCTATTTTCTCATCCTACTCAGCAGGTAAGCAGTGCAGACAATTCAGGTAGAACTCTGAAGACAAACCCTGACTGTAACTTTCTCTCAGTTTTCCGTCCTGTAGCTCGTGACTAGTAATTACTGGCGTGATCCTGTTAGATGTCCACATTCTGCACCAGTCAATAGCTTTTTCACTCCTCAAACAATCAACTCATTTAGACACCTCTCTCAAAGTAATTAGTGGAAATTGGCACTGATATGGATTCTCCTGGGCTGACCCGCTCATAGCTGCTTCATATATGTGGTATTGTTGTATCAAAATAATGGGTGGGTTCTTCCATGGCCCATGCTGCACCCTTCCACCAAGTTTCATGAAAATCGGGGTAGTAGTTTTTCCATAATCATGCTGACAAACAAATGGAACCGAAAAAATACCTCCTTGGCGGAGGTAACAAGCGTTAAGAGTTTATTTTTGTTTTTTTAACTAAGAGTTTACAGCCATGCTAGCGGCTCTGTGAGGCACAGTGGTGGTTTGAGCTAAATGCTAACGTCAGCATGCTAACATGCTCACAATGGCAACGCTAACATGCTGATGGACAATATTTACCGTGTTCACCTCTTCAGTTAAGCATGTTAGCATGCTAACATTTGCTAATTAGCGGTAAACACGAAGTACAGCTGAGGCTGATGGAAAGTCATTAGTTTTGAAGCTATTTGGACATAAAGCAAATTATTGGACAAATTAAAACGTTGACCTGATGATGGGCTAGATGGAAAGTCAGGAGATCACCAAAGTTATTGCAATTCATCTTGACTAGGGCGCAAATGTGTGCACCAAATTTCATGGCAATCCGTCCAATAGTTGTCAAGACATTTCCCGCAAAATCTCATGGTGGCACGAGAGGAAAAGTCAGGAGATCACCAAAGTCATTAGGATCCGTCCTTTAGGAACCATGAGTGTCTGTACCAACTTTGGTGCCAATCCATCATGTAGATGTTCAGATATTTCACCAAAGGAGTAAAAACTTTGAGCGGATTGGGGCGCTACAGGAAACATCAGGGTATTACCAATGTAATTGGGATTCTTTCTTTGGGCAACATGAATATCTGCACAAAATGTCATGGCAATCCAACAAATAGAGATATTTTAGTCCAGACCAAAGTAATGGGCTGACATTGCCCTCCACAGAGCCATGCTGCTACTGTACAACACAAGCATACACATGTAAATCCACATGCCCAGTCTTTCTCTAGAGTTCTCAGAGGGTGGCTCGGTTTCCCTATCTTACTTGAGCACAGGGACATTCAATTCTTTATAAGGCTCAGTGGCATTCCCATCTGGACGACAGAACTACAGCAGTTACACATGCACACATATGATACTGTACATGAAACAAGATGCAAAGAATCAAATAGATAATTTAAGATGCATGAATTATGCATTAAAGATGTATGAATTATAAAATCCAAGCCTCAAAATGTTTTAATCCACTAAGTGAAGCTCAGGCTGGACACGTGAGTTACCAAACAGGCACATTCTGACATTTCAGCAAGGTGGCTCATTTAAACTGCCATCTTCTCACTGTTCCCTGCAGCTGTACAATACCTGCTGTTACAGGCTGAGCTGCTGTTCTCCGTCCATCATCCCAACTTCCCCCTGTTAATCAGCATGTAGGATTGCCGGGCTCTACAGGGTTGTCTGTTGAATTTATGTATTCAGTATCTTGCATGCAAATCTGCTGGGTGCTCTTCTACGTATGCTGTGGGGGTTAGATGGTGCTCCTCATGGAATATGCAGCGTGCTGCCTGGATATCTGCAGGGAGCAACCCAATGAGCAAAACACCTACCACCAAATGCAACTGTAAAGCCATTTTGCCCATAAATGGCTCTGACTGCATGACAGTGGCAAGTGTGTCCTCAACATACATTGGGAAATGGTGTTTAGAGCTTCAAACTAGGCAAGTGTGTTTGTGGGTTGATGTGTGTTAACGTCTGTGTATTGTGTGTACACCAAATGCAGGCTCAGCAGATTCTGGCCTTCACAGACTATTGGCTTGTACAACAGCATTACTCTCCTCTTTAATATCTTCAGTTAATGCGAGTCTCTGGCTAATTGAAAATGAACTAGTCTCTCTGCAGTGCCTTTATTAAGCTGTTAAAGTCACACACACACACACACACACACACACACACACACACACACACACACACACACACACAGACACACACACACACACACACACACACACACACACACACACACCCTTTCAATGCAGGACAACTATCAGAAACCTCCTACTGTATGCAAAGAATAGCTTGCTCTGGTGAATAAATCAATAAATTCTTTAGTGCAAAGGCGCTATACCAGGTGAAGCTGTGGTACTTTTATTTCTTGCTGAAAAGGAATAGCTGATAAATCAGGAATATGTGGAGATAAAACCACACATAAAGCCAGTGCAGATCGCACATCTCCAGTGGCAGTGATTTACAGCAGGCCGAGCTAAACTGCTTACCGTCAGGAGCTGTAATAGATGCCAGCGTCTGCTCTTAATTTCTGTGGCTGAGGATAGATATTGCTGCTGTTATTTTCTCCCAAGGCGGTTTCACTGATGTCTCCCAAGGTACCCTACTGTGTTATATTTGAACCATATGGGCGCAAAATGGTGCAATTAAAAACATGCTGAAAGCCTCTGAAATTGATCACTGAGACGGGCAATTTTGGTTTCAATAAGCAGTGTAATATACAAAATGTCTACTGTTTCTCCTACTGTGGATCTCGCAATGAGTCCCGAGAGCTGACATAAGAAGATAGAGACATTAGTAAGAGATGAGCTGGAAAAAGCAGTAATGATGGAAGTTGTGTGTTGGGATAAAGGATGTGGGCACTCAAATATACATGAGTAAGGAAAACGATTCTGCCTGTTTCACCGTCTTACACACACTAATTAGCATTGTCTGTGGAAACAAATATAAAACACTGTCTTTTTGTGTTGGACGTCCTCTGGTGGCTAATGGCTAAGATATGCGAAAGTATCAGTGCTACAGTAAGCATGTATATTCACGGACAGAGTTATTTACAACTTGCAGAGGCTCAGGCTTTGGCAGCTCATCAGAAAAAAGGCTTACATAAGCTGCACTATACTTTATGGATGTGCTGCAACAGGTCTGCCTCCATATAGTGTTTCTCCTGCCACCTGCTGTTCATGGAGCCCATTGCAGCTTTAAGGGTGTCACTTATCCTCATACTGGTTCAGCTCTTCCGTGCTCTCATAGGTCTTTGCTTATCAGAAGAAATAAAACACTCATCTGTCTATAGCAGATGATAATACATGTAAATTAAAACAAAAAAAGGTCAGACTTTCCATTAATCAATTTTCAGTGGGACAGGAGAGAGAAAAAAGGCAGCTCGTGTCTCCACCCCACAGTTTCCAACTGCTCTAAAACCAAAAACCAACGTAATACCAAACTGCACCACCAGGTGAGGGAGTGAGAAAGGCTTCAGCTACCTGTGCTGTTTCAAGGATGGATGATGCAACAGTTTCTATTATATGCAGGTCTCTTAAATAACCAGTAGATGGCATCAGCAGTTTAAGATTAACACTTGTGGCCACAAAGCTTACTATCAACATAGAGTATAATAACAGCTGTTAGATTAGACATGGCCATTGTAAATACTGCAACATTAAGACTAAAACAATGACATTCACCTCGGTTGCCATTTGAACATTAATGGCTGTGAGAAAAGTTGATAGTATTATTATTTTTGATGTTTTAAGAGTTTGATTGGAAAAAGAGGGTTTGTATTTAATGAAAATTGGAGATGTCTAATGATCCTGAAAACAATGAGAAACACCTTGTTAAAGCATCTGTCTGTATCTGTCACATTACAGAGAGATGTTATGATACCAAAGGCAAATTAATAAATATACAGCAATGAAAAACATTTTTTTTTAAACAGCCCATGTGAATGGTTTTGTGTGATACCTCACCTCTGCTCCATAAGTGAATAATCTGGGTGGCTTCAAGGGACAAAATGCACTTTCAGTGGCCAGCTGGCCTATTTCAACACAGTGGTGGAGGCTATCATGGCTTTGCACTGCTTCTCTGATGTTATGTGTCATGATAGTGAAAGGTTGCTTCTTGATTACAATGGATGAATGAATGAATGAATGAATGAATGAACATCTATATGCCTGTGTGTTTTTATCAAATGAATGAAATTCACTCTATGGTTAATAGAGGCCACCTGTGACAGGCCGGCTCAGTGTGGCCGATGGCCGTCAAACTAGGTTTAGGGTCTTGCCTTTCCTCCCACATCCCACTGTTGGCCGGGCTAGATGACCGCTCTTTTGCTATTTTTAACCCCGTGGTGCTGTTTCTGTTTCTCAGCCAGCCAGCAGAGAGGAGAGCAGAGGTGCGGGCGTCTCTCATCACACCCACCTCTCTTTCTCTTTCTCTCTCTCTCTCTCTCTCTCTCTCTCTCTCTCTCTCTCTCTCTCTCTCTCTCTCTCTCTCTCTCGCTTTCACTCTCGCTCTCTCTCTCTCTCTCTCTCTCTCTCGCTCTCTCTCTCTCTCTCTTTCCAAAAATAGCAGTGAGTCGTGATCAGCTCGTCCTTGAGAGAGAGAGAGAGAGAGAGAGAGATAACTGTATTATTGCTTAGAATCAGAGGAGGGGTTATGGATTGATACAAATAGTCACCCCTGCCAAGCCAACCCCAGCGCAGGCTGAATTAATGTGTTGCTATTTTTGGGAGCCCCGTGTTTCCAGGGGAGACCTAATGACGCAATGACGTCAATGCGGGTCAATCGCAGACTGGAGGAATTAAGTGGCTTCCATTTGGGGCTTTTGCAGTATTTCCTATAGAAAGGATGGAAACGAGTACAAAATGGAAGTGTATTTCCTCAAAAATGCATCGAAAATAGAGATGAATCAAAATGCAGAATGGCAGTGGCATCACGTCGCCCCAACCCTTCGACCATCAGCGATAGTAAGGGAGGTGTGTATATGGATGTTTTTTTCCCCTCCTCATCTACAGCGCATCTGTGGGATGATACCTGCCGGTGACTAGCCTTGTGGAATAACATTTTTCGAGAAAAAATTGTGTAGAGTTGATTTAATTTGATGTACACAGCCTCGGCTGTTTGTTCGTATGATCTTTTGTGTGTACGTGTTGTGTTGTTTTCACTGCTATGTGCTGCCTACCTCTCTACTATTAGCTACATGTGATTATACTCTGTTTTATTTGCATTTTCTGATTCTTTCTTTCTCCAAAGGGCTTTTCACATCCCGACCTATTCCAAGCGCTCGCAACTAGACGCACAGAGGTAACGAGCACCTTCTCCGTCATCTCACCTCTCATAAATGAATACAGCTATTGGCCATTTATTCTTGCATTTTACATGATGTTCTTCGTGTGCCAGATGTCTTTAAATTGCTGATCAGGATTGGCATTGTAGTAAGAGGGGTTATCAGGTATTGTAGCTCAAGATTTTGCAGCTCGGCGAACTGCCGACGCGCACAGCCAAACGGTGGTGATGCGTGGAGATTTCGTTTTTTCCAAAACTTGAATTCGCATGTGGATCATCGCTTTATAGTGAAAGTTTGTGTTTGTCAAGTGTTCGTGCTGTCATATCTGTGTGTTTATTCCCCACTGATTGCGAGCACATCCATTATTAGAGGAGGGTTTTTTGTCAGGGGGTAGGCTGCTGGCCGGGTGACGTGGGTAAAGGCAGGATGAATTGACAGTGCAACCCCTTGCTACAAGAAAAACCCCAAGAGGGATGCATGTTGCATGCAGCAAGAAGATCCTGCTCAAACACACACACACACACACACACACACACACACACACACACACACACACACACACACATTATCGGACACATTCAGACAGACAGACCGACAGACGCACAATCAGACACACTCACTTGCACACATACACAGTGTCGTGAGAGGAGGTGGGGGGGATTTTTAGGGCGTTTACCGGCAAGGCTGGTGTAAGGCTTTCAGAACCATGGACAGCTCACATGAAGATCATCCAGTGTGGTGTACTGTCTTCTGTCCGCACTGGCTGCAGCATCTTTGTTTGGCAGTAGCACTTCATAAAACAGTCCATGACTCTGTATTTTATCGTGAAAAGATCATATTTACTAGAACATTAATACAGATTCAACTTTATGATCAATGGTAGGCCCCACACATGACATATTTCACCTTTTCCTGCAGCCATCAAGTTGTTACTATTGCATGCAAAGGCACCTGTGTGAATTGATGTCAGCTGTTCACTATTTGGGTAATAGGTGTGTTGAAAAAATATATATTTGTATAATATTCAATTAGATAAATAATCTCTCTGAATATTTGTGTTCATGTACCATCTCACCTTTACACCAACTTGGGGAATCATATTTAACTGAAACCCAGAATCTCCCTCTCCGGCTTTGTTCCAAACTATAGTTTGATACACCACATTCTCGTCTCCTGTTAGAAACTCACAAAGTGCTCCAGCATGCTTTGGGACATTTCAGTGTTATTCACAAGGTGTTCCGGTTTCATTGAATTCCCCTTGTTCATAAAGTAGCAAAATATACCAATCAAAATGCTTTTTTACAGTTTGACGTTTTATAGGGTGCCAATTGACATTAGACCCTATTGTCAGTAACTGGCTCGGTGAGGTGTAAGGCGTGGCGATGCTAAATCACAAATAGGAATTTAGGAAGCTGCATGAAAACCAGTATTTCACAGATGTTACAAATATAATTCTTTGCATTTAGTTATGTGTATTTAATGGGATTCCTGGTTTGTTTTATTGATAGGCTTGGTGATGATACATTTGTGCATGTGTATTGGGTGGGGTGCATGGGATGTCTTCCGATTTTTGAGTCACTTCTCCTATTCAGTACTAATATAGCAAGCACACCATGATGAATTGCTAATTTAATGCACGTTAACATCACACTATGATCATACATGATTGCTGTTTTCTCTATTTAAACTCAAAATCAAGCTGAACTCATAGACAATAACTGTATGTGGAATTGTTTATTTCAAATGTGGAATTTCTCAACTCTTAACTAAAAGTACTCATTTGTTCAATCTATGTGTGTTAGTACGTTCCAGTAAAATCTATTTCTAAACAAACACAATTATGATTAAAAAAGAGGACACAAGACAACAAAGATTAATTGTTCAAACATTTAGATGACATCAGAATATACATGCTGGTGCTGACCTGTTCACAATAACCTTTGACTTTTGAAAAAAAGAGGGGTTCATAGTTTTATTAGTGAAATCACATCCAAATGGACTAGTCAAAAACCTCTGCATGCTATCACTTCTTTTTTTATGGTCCTATAGGGAAATGTACAACTACTGACACAGAAGTATATGGGATTGAGGCCTACTGGAACACTCAAACTATTTACACTTTATACACATGTATATAGTTTTTATTCTGCTTAAGTGGAATCATTTTCAATTGTTAGTTTTAGACAATGTTCTTACCCATACAAACTAAACTGGCCAAGGCAGTAGATAATAAAAAGAAAAGTGCTGAACGTCATGTCATCACTCTTCTCTTTCAGAGTTTGAATGTTTAGGTGTCACATTTACACTCTATCTGCGACATTTTAGTCCAACAGAAGACATAGAAAAAATAAATGGAATCCAAACAATGATTGTTATACATGACGCCTTTTATTCCTAATTTACATTCAATCTCATGGATCTGTAACTGTGTGTTTCAGATGCTGGACCAACTGTGTTGGATCGTCAGCCATGAAACCAGATCAGCAGTCTTGTTCTTTTCAGGTCTTTTTGCGGTCTGGGCTTGCTGTCAAATGACTATCCAGGAAGCCCTTACCCCAAAAAGCATCTGCAAGGGACCCTTACATCAAGGATGGTTTTCAAGGAATTCCCTCTTGACACTTGAGCTCAATTTATATATTGTGAATTCAATGTTTTTCAATTTGCTCATCAATCAAGTTTGTGAGAATACAATTGGGAAATTTGACTTTGCCAACACAAAAGTTGTTGGTTGTGTGTGTGTGTGTGTGTGTGTGTGTGTGTGTGTGTGTGTGTGTGTGTGTGTGTGTGTGTGTGTGTGGTTTAAGACGTACCTGCCGTTAACTGGTTAACCTTGTATCTGAGATGTAAATTATTGCCTGATTTTGTTGCATTCACTTAAACAAGCAGGTTCATATTTCCTGAGCACCAGAATTGAACGCCATTACTCCAATTCTCAATGCGCCTGAAGCACCACATAGTTCCTCCAGAGGGTGGCAGCATTGCTCAATTCTATTGACGCTGAGGAAATCTGACTTTAATCCACACACAACAAATCCATGGACACACGAGCAGTTAAAATGATGACCATGATCTTGATGGTAGTCTCCTCATGTGTTGCATATATAATGCCATAAGTTAGTAATTGTATTTATTCATGATTACAATGCTTTAATGTAACCCAGGTGTAACATTTGTTTTATATATTTAGTTTGACTGTTTAGGTGTGTCATACATTGTTTTAAATCTGGAGGCATACATTTTGTCCATAAAGTGAATGAGAAGTTGTTGTCTCTGCTAGTATTTAGCAGCCTACACAGCATTGCATTGGTGAAGAAAGTGAATTATGAGCTCCTGTGAACACGTCTCGACTCAATAAAAAAAATGTCTGCACACATTTGTCATTTCCTATCTGTTACTAATTTCTGCAACAACAGACATTTCCTGTTCTTTGGAAAACAAGATAAAAACACAATCAGGTGCAAGCCAATTGACTCAACGTTTCTGCAGAGCAGTGATGCGATTTTGCTTCCAGTTAAACACACGCAAACACATTATTAAACCATTCTTTATCCATTGACTCCAAAACTATCCCACAAAGCTTGAAGAAAGAAATCTAGCTTTCTGTCTTCTGGTGTGAAAATAACTTGTAACTCTTGTTCTGGTGTTGTTTGATCTACTTACTTTGTCTCTCAAACAACGAAAGCAGAACCAATCACTTTCTAATGCCCTCATTTTTTTGTGGAAACATCTGGTTTCTTTTTCACCTGCTTTAATCTGTCGGTCCAATTTTCTTTCTAAACTTATGTGACATTGTTTACGGGCCCTCCACTAAAATATATGTTGTTAATTAACTATGCTGGAGTCTCCACTGTGGGGGGTTTCGGCAGTAACAGTAACTGAAGACATTCACTAGATAGTCCAAGTCCCTACTTCCTGAGGCATCTTTGTCGGACTTGAAACATATTGAAAACCGATCAGAGAAAGAAATATCTGTTTAAATCAAGCTTCAACTGCATTGCCCCCCCCCCCCCCTTATTTTGACTTATTTGAAGTAGTTCATCCATTGGCTTTCAGGAAAGAAAAATGGCATTTTACCTAAAAAAACGATCAACTTGTTTCTCCTTTGAAATGGACTGTATTAACAACTACTCAAAACGCTTTTAGTACAGGAACCATTCACCATTCACACAGATTCATACACTGTGGCCGAGGCTGCCATATAAGGTGCCACCTGTTCATCAGATAAGCATTCACACACATTTACACTCCGATGGCGTAGCATCGGGAGCAACTCTGGGTTCAGTGTCTTGCCCAAGGACACTTCGACATGGAACTGCCGTGGCAGGGATCGCACCACCGACCTTTCCGACCACATGAGCTACAGCCGCCACCCCTTTGACGAGAGCAAGATCTTAGTATTTTGGTCAAGACTTGGTAATGGGGCAACTGGTCAAGGATCCCAAAGACCTCAAGATCAGCGGCATCCAAAAGCCTTATAGTCAGATTAGGAAAGGGATTGGTGTGCCATTGCAGGAGATCATTTAGGCACTGTGGGTTTTGTTGGAAATTTCAGAAACAGTGTTTTCTTTTGCAGACTCAACAGACCTCTTTGAAGGTATTATGCCCTATGATTTGGCTTCATACATCTTGAACTAATGTTTCCTGAGATTGCTGTCGGTGTTAATTGGAGACAAGATGAGAACCCCCACGCTGATAATGTGTGGCAACTTGTCCTGCAGCTTCGACAGATGGTGGAGTTCATTCGTGCGCCTGCCATTTCTTCTGGACTGATCGCCTGCTAAAAGGTAAAGTTGGACAACTACATGTATTTCCTGATCCTTCTCTGAGGCTAAAGCAGAGCTGGAGCAATGTTAACAGTCATAAACCGAACACAGCACACCATCGCTCCCGTTCACTAGCTAATGATAAAACAAGATAAAACACAAATAAACAACGATTGCCTCTCCAGTACTTTCTGGGTAATTCTCAATCAGTGCTCGAAGGAGTGTAAAGTGCTACTACAGCACCATCAAAATCATATAAAAAAAATTGTGTTTCAAAGTATTCGGCAAGAGCTAACATCACTTAGGTTCATTTTACTTAGGTGTTTGGTGTATTGTATTGTTATGTGCTCATCCAACAACATGTTTAAGTTAAGTTCTCTGTATTTACAGTCCTGCAAAAGGTCCTCCAAACGTGTCTACATAAGGGTTTTGATATCAGATGTTTACTTTCATTATGAGTCAGCTTGTTTGCCTGCCAGGGACTTCGTGTTTGTATGTTTTTGCACAAGCTTATTTCCCGGATTGCATTGATAGAACTTACAGAACAACAATCTCTTAACACATTGTGTTATATTCTTTATGCAATGGAAATGGGAATATGAACTATCTCTCAGCCTTTATTAATTATGATTGCAGAGATGGGGTTTGGGGCTGGGTCCGTGGGACTGTTTCTGGGGGATGAGTCTGAGGGAAGAACAGGAGACAAGGGTAAGGAGAATGCAGAAGACAAAAGGTAGGTCCTGATCCCCATCTCTGCTATAATAATTAATAAAGGCTGGTTTAAAGTACTTCTTCCTGCCTATATGTATTAATGCTCATGGATAGCCTAAATGGGTTCCATTCAGACCTTAACATGAAGTCTTTTACTGTAAGATGTCAACTAGATTCAACAAGACATTTTCACCTGGCTATACCCAATGTTTACATCCGTTGTGGTATTTATGCAAACAAGCACATACATAATTAAATTATGCACCGTTTGTCCATGTCCAAAAAAAAAACGTGTAATACATTTTATGTTTGTCTTGATGTAAGTAATCAACTTAGTAATTTTCATGGTGAAATCTAAAGGTTAAAATTGTTACCCTATTCATGTGAGAAAAAGAATGAATATGCGTATGAATAGGCTATATTTAGGTCTTTTTCGAAACTTTCCCCTAATGGGATTCTTCAGTGCTTTTTTTTTTCCTTACTCAGGACATATTGAGAATAGAAAATCAGTTGAGTTTGCTTCTGTTGTAATTAGTTCAAGGTTGACCCCCATTTTGGCTTAAAATGACTGGACTAAAAGAAAGCGAGAGGACTTATTTACAGTAAGTCTGTTTCAGTGACTTGGCTGAAACTTTTACACTGCGGGGATCTGACTGGCTGGAAAAGGAATTACTGTAAGCGTGTTACAGATGTATTATTCAACATCCACAGAAATGTTGCGAAAGGGAATCAGTGAACCCTAAAATATCTTGGACCTTGCATAACATGTCCCTTGTTATAGTCTTCATGAATTTACTCAGGTGTTGTTGTTTTTTTCAGTTTTACTTGCTTAATCCTTTGTAATAGGACCCTTGTGTTAGTATGTGTTGCCGTTGGAATATAAAACTGGCCAGTGTTGCTAAAATGTTATAAGATATTGCTCGCTGTGACTTGACTTTTACAGACCTCTGACTCATTCTAAAGCTATGAAGCAATGAAAAGCTGATTCAGGTTTTTTTAGACCAGTTTTATGGTGTTAGCGTCACTCAAGTGTCTGGGGGTGAAAACAACACATCGTCCTGAATGGCAGCACATGCAGGATCACTAAACCTGAATTCCTGTCATTCCTGTGACTCATCCAGGCAGATCCTGCTGAGTGGGATTCCTGGTTTCCATGCTGCATCTGGACAAGTAATCTGATACTGTGTAAAGCCCATTACAGTGGTTCAGCCAGTGCTACTAAGGGAGCAGCTCAGTAACACTTGTAAATTGCTCCAAGTCATTCACTGTTAAAGTAATGACAACCATTCTCCTACCCTTACATGCAGTATCTATGTGTGTGCGTTAAAGTGTTTATAGTTTGATAAAAGAGGGGCACACACCTCTTCTGAGGATGTGACTCATATGCTCCCATAAGTCATGTGACACAAAGTGCTCATGAATTATTAACGAAGCCTTGCAGCGTCCTTCTGTCATTCTCCAGGAGGTGACTTCTTGTCCTGCAGGCGCTGATTGATCCTCCATGATCCCAGAGACAAGGGGCATCCACACATAAACCACAAAGATGTTTGCTGCAGTTGTGGGTTTGAATGTAGCCACAAATGTGCAAATGTGTATCTTCACTGTTTGGAACTAATTAGAGCATGCTGAGAACCGTGGGCTAAATTAACAGATTATAGATAGTCATAACCGTGTCAAGAGTGACTATCCACATTTTGTTAAAAATGTTTCCTGTATATGGACACGTCACATATCAGCAGACAAAGTTCTAGTTTAAAAATAGTTTTAGCGACAGGCAGCTATTATTCACCCCAGATGTCAGGAACATTTTTTTGCACGCAATGAAACCTGCTTTGTTGCTGGTAAGAGAGCTGCCTGAACCCCTCTGGGACAGCTCTAAAGAAAGTTATTTGGAAAGAAATATGTGGAAACGATCCATCCAATTATATCATTCACCTCATTCCTTCATGTTTTTCTTCATGAATAATACACTATTCCTGTTGAAAATACAAGTGGGATACGGTCACCCATTTACTTTCCTTCCCAGAATATGTCCTTTAGTGTGTCTTTTTCCCCAACAATTTTCAGATCACAGCTCTGTTTGTTCTGCTAAACGTGTGGCAATGACTATGTGTTAATAGTTTTATGAGACCTCTCAGTGTGTGTGTGTGTGTGTGTGTGTGTGTGTGTGTGTGTGTGTGTGTGTGTGTGTGTGTGACCTGCATGAGGCATTTAACAGTTTGCAGGATTTACTGTAAGTTACCTTGCGAGAAAACAGAAATGGCCATTATGGTTTTGTTCCCTGTGGAAGCAGGTCTCCCTCTAACACACACACATGTAGATTCTTGGCCTCTCTGACCTCTTTTTGCTTCAGAGGAACAGAAACTTCAGCATAGCCTCCCTCATCCTTTTCCACGGAGAAACAATGGAGAAAAGCATTCAAAAATATCCACTCTGTTCGAAATATACATAGATTTTAAAACACTTTTCCCAAGAAGATGGGACATCTGGCATCTATCGTGATACACGACATGTCAATTCTCTTGTTGTTTATTGGAAGAATTCCTCAATGCTGCATGAACTTTATTGAGTACTCAGACAATTTGAATAACAAGTCTGAAAAGGTGTTTTTGTGCTGCAGAATGGAGGGCTGAAATTGGGTGGATAACAGTAACATTCATTGTTAGGATCCTCGCATTGATAATGTATATGTGCGATTACTACTTTGTGTTGTGAAAAGGGGAAACTGATCATTAGTAGGGTATTGCCACCCACATTAGGTTAGTTATTAAAATGTATTAGCAAGTATTCATCACAATAATTTGATGGAAATCTATCACCTACAAAGTACTGTATTATTTTAAAGTAACAAAAAATTTGCCGGTGCAACACAGATGTCTTCTTACTTTATAGTTTTATTTTTTAAGGTGCATAACAGTGACTAACGTTTCGATGTAAGTATTATTTTTGCTTTGCTCAAGACGTTTGGAGAAAATGTAACTGCTGTCTGGCCGACGTTCAGAACATCAGGCTCCTGACCTGCCAACCTGAACTGGAAAAGATCATGCAGGAAGTTTAACTTGTGTTGAAAATGCAAATTGTCACACAAACGTCAACTTATGTCCATGCTGTATCTAAGATGCAGCGTTAGACTGCATAACCACTTTGTTTTGGTGTGGTACAAGCTAAACCGTAAAAACATTGGAATAATGTGAAGTAGATGACTCAGCTACTGTATGTGTGGCTGGAAGTCACCAAAAATGTATTGATTATTTCAACTTTTGAAAGCATCTATCTTTTTGTCCTCTGATATTTGAAACTCAGTGATACAATCATATTGATTATACAAGTCTATACAATAAATAACTGTGAGTGGACAAACTAAAATGAAAAAAAAGAATGTACAATGATGGGGCGACCTCTAGCTCACCCAGTAAGAGCGTGCGCCCCATGTAGGTTGAGTCCTTTGCAGCGGCCCGGGTTCGAGTCCGACCTGTGGCCCTTTGCTGCGTGTCATCCCCCATCTCTCTCCCACCTTTCCTGTCTATCCACTGTCACTATCTAATAAAGGGAAAAAATGCCCCCCCCCCCAAAAAAAAAAGAATGTACAATGATATAAAAATGATGAATGAATACAAAATGTACAATTAAAAAGATTTGAAGACATGAAAGAAATGCTTATGCATTCAGATTCAGTAACAAAACACAAGATATAAGGACACAAAAACCTGATCAGTCCAGTAATCTCCATCAATGAGAAGCATCTGATTTATATAATCCAAGAATAATCATGAGATCAGTCAGGAGAAGAGCTGTGTCATACTCTTTCAAATAACGGCTGTTGTGTTTTTATTGTTTTGGTTCTTTATTTCCTGCTACTGTACATGGGTGCTTAGACACACTGTGTGATGAAACATCCTAAATAAATATTTACATAACTGGCGGCATTAGGCAATGTTTAGAGAGCGCAGTCACGATAAGTGAGTGTCAGCGCAGGATGTAACATATATGGCATATTGATCAGTCTAGCTGCAAAAGATGTTTTTGCAGTCAAACAATTAGAAACATAGTTGTAATCATTATCTGTAAACAGGGGCGATTTTAGTCCTTTTTAGGGGTGCTGAAGCACTCCTAAACTTGATCCCGGCACCCCTAAAAAAGAATTACTGAAAACAAACAAACAAAAAAACTGTGTTAATCTATTATGAGCTAGGGGGTTCTGCTCTGGGACATGCACAGTTAGCACAGTAGAATAATGTTTGAAAAAATTGCGTTAAAAGGGTGCCAGGAACCCCTAAAGCTCTGATCCTAGAATCGCCCGTCTGTAAAAGAGATATCAGTATTTTAAAGTTTACACAGGAACATGAGGGTGTTGTGTTGTGCACCTAATTTTGATTAAATAGTTTGTGTAAATGTTTGTCCGGTGATTCAAATATGTCAGGTAGTCACCAAAAACGTATTCAAACTTGTCTCCCGCTCCTGCAGTTCCACAAGGGGAGGCAGCGGTCTGGGTGTAAGTGTGGGGGTGGATGAGGGGGGAACAGGGGGTTGGAGAGAGGTGAGTAAGAGATGAGTCAACAGCCCTCCACTATAAGATGTCCTGATGGAGCCCAACAGTGGCATACACACAGACATCCAGCCAAGGTAAGGTCAACTCTCTTCTCCATCTCGTTCCCCATCTCCTTTACTCTTGGGCTTCAACTCTTCCATCTTTTGACTGTGCTCACAGTTACACTTGGGCTTTCACCATTTACCAGTGCGTCACTTTGTTTAACAGCTTTTTGAAGTATGTTTGAATGCTGGATTCATTTCTAAAAACATGCATATTTGTAAAAGTGTGACAGTTGAGGAGAAATTATTGTTGCTTATAGATTGTCTGTCTCGCAGCTGAGCTTTTTTATAGACTTAGCCTTCGGTCTATTCTTCACAGAGGATGTAGCAGAGGTTTGGAAAACAGGGGGTTGAGAATAATAGTGTTGGCCAAAGTCAGTGATCTTTGTATCTGTTACACAGTCAGGATTTCCCAGGTGTCTCTTTCACAAATATTTGCTGCCATAATCAAACATATTGAGTAAATGACTGGAAGGAAGCATGTGTGTTATGTATACAATCACCATTGGTGGAAGAAGTATTGAGATCCTTTACTTAAAAGTACTAATACCACACTTTAAAAATACTCTGTTACAAGTAAAAGTCCAGTGTTGAAAGTGTTACTTAAGTAAAAGTATGTAAGTATCATCAGGAAAATGTACTTAAAGTATTAAAAATAAAAGTACTCAATGCAGAAAAATACTCACAATTTAGAAACTGGAAGTAACTAGTAACTAAAGCTGTCAGATTCATGTGGTTGAGTAAAAAGTACAATATTTCTCTCTGAAATGTAGCAGAGTAGAAGTAGAAAGTGGCATTAAAAGAAAAGACTCAAGTAAAGTACAAGTACCTCAAATTTGTACTTAAATACAGTACTTAAGTAAACTCTACTTAAGTTACATTCCACCACTAACAATGATGTTGTCTTGATGAGATGACACAATGGTGAAAGATAGATAAGCACTAAAAAGAAGAATAACCTGCATCCTCTTTTCTCCTAGGAATACCAGTGATATTCGGCGTTTGGTAAACCCAGAGAAATACTACAAATATGGAATACACTTTGGCCCTGCTGTTTTCTCTGCTGCACGTTTTGAGTGTGGGTACAGCTGCTCCTCTGCCAGTGGAAGTAGTGAAGATGAGATCAAAAGTGAAATGGATGGCCGAGCAGCTGGTGGTTAGGCTGAATAAAGATTTCCAGGTAATCTTTATGGTTCTGTTTGTGGTGACACTGAATCTGAAGTGTTTACAAAAGTGGGTGTGTTTTTGACTCAATCATGTTCACTCTCTCTTGCTGCAGATCCCTACTGGTCTGACACTGCGTCAACCTGCTGATGATCTGGATGGACTTTCCTCCATAATGACAGTCTTGGAGGGTTACAACAGTCTGATCTCTGACACATTCGACTGGATCCCCCAGGTCAAGTCTGATATCTCTTCACTGACGGGTTACCTCGATGAGTGGAGGCAAGGGCACTGCAGTGAGCTGCGGCCGAAGCCTTCAGTGCCGGGGCCGCTCCAAGAGCTACAGAGTCAAAAGTTAAAGTATATTCACACCGTGAGAATCGAGGCTCTCATGAGAGTGAAGGAGTTTCTCCATATGCTACTGAAAAATCTGGATCATCTTGAGACTTGCTGAAAGACTGACATTAGGACCAATATTTGCAAGTTGCTGGAAAGATTTGCCATGTCTGCATCAGTGATGTCTGACTTCCCATCTGGCAAAGTTGAACTTTTGCAATGTGTTTTGAAGGAAATTTATTCTTAAACACACTTATTTATATACGTATTAATTTATACACTATTTAGAAAATGTGTACTTTGTAACATTGTCTTCTCATCAGGATGTTTGCAGCAAAAGTGTAGTTTCCTATGCAAAGTGATCTACGCTTTGCACACAAAGATAAATCATAGGTTTGTATTGTGACACCACTGTTGCATCAACAAAGAGCTCTCAGTGAAAACTATGGACCCATTTAATAATTCAGTCATGAAGCTGAATCAGCTGGCTTGCAGCCAGAGGAAACGTCACAATGAGCAGTGAGGTCATGCCTGGAAAATCCTGAAAACCAGGTCGAAACTTGCCTAAAAAAAAACAAAAAAAAGCTGAAACCTGCCAAGAAAAACAGGTGCATTTGTATAACAGGAAGGACAAAGGGCAACTTTCATTTCAGTGCAATATCATCCGCTCTTCCAAAATGGTTATTTATATCTGTAGATGATATTTTGTAGATATTTTTGTACAGTTTTTTTTTCTACTGTATTTAAACTAAATAAATATTTAACAAAAATATGAATTGTGATATATAGTTTGTCAGCGTTGTACAATAAGTGAAAGATGAGAGGGCTCTGAATGAAGTAGAAAAGACACGTATACCAGGTCAATATACAATGTCATTTGTGGGTGTTTACTTGTATTCAAGGTTCATGAGTGGGAAGTGTTTATCCGGAGCTATCAGCTTATGATTAACTTGGTTTAAAACTAGTATTAAAAACAGTGAATGTAATGGAAACTGTCATAACAAACTGACATCTGTGAATCTAACAAATATGGATTTCAGACTAAAATATAAAGATTATCAAATACAAATTCAAGGGTTTTTAATATATTTTCATAAAAAGCCAAAGTACATGAAAACTATTTTTTACATTATTCAGTTTGTTTTAGTCGTAAAAAACAAACATGAGCATGGATAAAAGAAATGCAGGAACAGGATGAATGAAGTTAAGTGACAGTAAAGTTTCACACATGGGCGTATACTGTACAACTTGACACATTTATGAGAACCATTGTACAACCTCAGAATGTCGATTAACCCTTGTGTTGTCTTCCCGTCAACCTTGAAAAAAGGTCGGTTTTTTCCCCCGACGTTTTTGACGCCTTGTTTGTTTTTGCTTTTTCCAACGCTTTAAATTGTCAAATTTTTCTTCTACACATTTTCAGCACTTATTTCTACGTCCCATATTTTCTGATATAAAACAAAAACTGAAAACGGGTCAATGTGACCCGAAGTCAACACAAGGATTAAAGAGGACCTCTGTTGTGGTAGCCATAAACAAAAGATTTCAAAACATTTTCTCACTCACACATACAGACACCGACATACACACACAGCATTAGCTATCAAACCACTTGTTTCTTTTGACATTGGTGCTCTTGTCACGGTTACCCATCAGTTTCTTCTTGTACTGCTCCACCAGGCTGTCAAAACGGTCCCCGTCCCTTCTCTTGAACTGCTTCTTTGCTGCGTTAACCTTCAGGAAAACAACAAAATAAACCGTCATAAGGCGCTTACAGGACAACGCTGACAACGTATCACCAAACTCACGCACTGTTGTTTCAAAAACTTAAATAGTACAGTATAGTTCAATAGTACTGCTTATTATTTGTCCAACGCATCTCATGACATTTATAAAAAAAAAAAAAAAAGAAATTAAAAAGGTTATGTTCCAATTTTTAAAATTGTATGACTTTATTACTTTTAATTTAATGAGCCACATTTGGAAAATTTGGAAAAATGGCTCTTTGTTAGGGCTGCACAATACATTGTTTTTTTATCGGCATCGCAATGTCAACTGGCGCAATATACATATCGCGAAAGGTTGCGACATATCGCGATAGACACGAGATTTTTTTGTGTTAGTTGAAAGAAAATATCAGTTGAAAACTGCACTTTAAAGTGTAACTTTCATTGTCATTCTTTTTTAGTAGTGCCTGTCATTGTCAATTCAATGTTCAATGTGTTCAATAAAAGAATGTTAGAAATGATTATTTGTTTCAAAATCAACAAGCAATTTGTTGCATTTTAAAAGAATACTGAAAGCAACAGAAAGGCAGAACTGAGTACACTTTAATATCTGTTAATTTATCACAAGTCATAACATTATCGCGATATTCAACAACGTTATCGCGTATCGCATATCTTCCTCATATCGTGCAGCCCTACTCTTTGGAAAGTGCCGATCACACAGAGATTAACTTATCTTTCAAAAACTTCGACCCTCTTCAGTTTTATAATTGTTTTGATTTGGTTTTGGCAAGTTTCTTTTCAAGTTATAGTCAGACAGATTTCAGAGCTTTTTTGGTGTTGAAATGCATCTTGAGGTTACCCAAAACGTCCATGCTTTAAGAGTTTTAAAATATATACTGACAAAGCCACTGTTTTTAGTAGTTTCTAATAAATCAGTGCCTCAGCAGCTACCCTTTGTCGTACGATGTCCCGAGATTACAAATAAGCATATACAACAGAGCATGTGTGAACCTGGTTTCTGGGACGTGTGGGCTTTTCCATCTGTTGTCTTTGACGATCCTTCCTGTTGGATCCAGGCCTTGCTTTCTTGGGTGGCGGGGCCTGTTGCTTTCCCTTGTCACGCATTCTGCAAAGGACAGAACAGTTTGCATCTGTAACTTGATCTGTAATCTGATGCCCACTGTTGAATCATAGTTTTGTCAAATGTTTACCCTTTTTGAAGGGCTGTTTGTAACCTGACAGCATTTGTGTGGACCCCACGAAAACTAGCGAACAATTTGTGGAATTTAATGGGGAAAGATACAAGTAAGAAGTGTAGTACCAGGGCAAAATGGCCAAAGAACTTTTTCTCAAGTTAAAAAATATGAAAAGCTAGATCGCCTCCCCCTTGTTACTAGGGTTGGGTACCAAAACCCAGTTCCACTATGGAACCGGTTCCTACGCAACCGGTAGGAATCGGACCAGATTAGAACGCAAATTTCGGTTCCTCATTTCGGTTCCACTTAATGTGTCGACTGAAATATTTTTCCTCTGTCGCTCCGAAACGGAAGTAAAAATATCACACTTTCTCTGTAGTTTACCGTTAGCTAGCTACCGTAAATGTAGGCTACTTTTAAAATGCCATATTTTCCCTCTGGGAAAGTACTTTAAAACATTAATATATTGTTAAATTTAAATAATTTTCAATTTAAAAAAAAAAACTCTATAAAAGAGCCTTTCTTTGATATAATTTCTCAGTTTTTCAAGAATCGGTTTAGGAATCTGAATCATTTTAAAAGTACCGGTTCAGCATCGCAATCGTAAAAATCCAAACGATACCCAACCCTACTTGTTACTGCACATACTAGTTGTATTAATGTAAAAGAGGAGCAGATTTTTCTCATGTTTTTTTTTTCAACCGCTTGTCTACAGGACCACAATGGAAATAAGCCTTATTGCTTCATTGGGTTTTTATCCTCAGTGATTTGCAATGCATGTAATGACTGCAGTGTAGTGTTATATGTGTTTTAATCATCAAATAAAATCAATCAATCTAAAGTTCTTTATTATGTTAGGCATATCCTTAAAATGTGTTATAGGGGTGTCATGATTCTCCAAATCTACAATTCGATTTAATTGTTATGGTTGTGATTGGATTCAACTTTCGATTTAAATTTTTTTTTTTTTTAAGCAGTGCCGGCAACGCCATAATAAGAGCCACTACATGAGGTACTTCACAACAGTTACTCAGAGTTTACGAGTTACAATTGAATGCACCATGAGTTTAACGAGGGGCACCTGAATGCACCATGAAGTAGTCAGTCCACAAGATTTACTTTGGTTGTTTACATAAATCAAGGGAGAAGGCAAAATGTTGTCAAACCGGTGGCTTCAGGGAAGCAGAAAAGGATTTTCCAATTTTATTGTTTTATCAGTGGCCATGGTGTCTGGAAAAGTGCAGCTGCAGGCTACTGGTAATCTAACGTTATGCTGCGTCTTTAGCTGTGTGCTACCGGCCAGTAAGCTACGCTGTGTTTTTTTTTTTTTCTTCAGACGTGCGCAAGTAAGCAAAATATTGACCCCCCTAAAGTGTTACGAATTATACTGTCAAGATCTATCTGCTTAAGCACTGAGTGGCACACAGTGCATTGTAAACAGGACACTAGTAAAGTTTATAGAACTGTACCTGATCTTAGGTCCCCGATGGGTAGGAAATGTAAGAACCTTCTTTCGTTTCTTTCCGTTCTCCAAATCCACATGCTCAACTTCAGGTTTGGTCTGGAAGCCCAAATAGCGGCTGCCTTGTTTCTGGCTTTGAGAAGGAGCTGATAAACACAGAAAAGTAGACGGAGAGAAAATCAAAATGATATAAAAAAAAAAAAAAAAGATGCCAATGTTACCAACAAAAATAAAAAGGCTAAGTTTAGTTGAGTTCAGTGTGTCAAATATAATATGGTTTCTCCACAGCCCTAGTGTGCTGTACTGTATCTTAGCTGTGACAGGAGAAGAGCCACCCATTTGAGCCCATCTGCATTAGACCCTCATGTCCACCTTCCTAATATGTTTTCTCAACTGGGAAAAGGCGAAAAGAACTTAAGTACAGAAAGAATATTTTTTTCATACCTCTCTCTGTTCCTGTCTGCTCTGATGAGGACTGTGCTTCATTTCCCCCGTTCCTGGGTCCTTTTCCATCTCCAGCTGTCTGGGGCTGAGGTTTCGATCCTCCTTTAAAAGGCCGATTTTTGAAGAATTCCTGCAAAGATATCCACTGAGTTACTTTCCATTTAGTAAAAAAAAAAAAAAAAAAAAAAACATTTTTCAATTTGAACGAGGATTCTAAGGATGTAACTATCCCACACATTTATACAAACGGACCATGTTTTTTTGGTGTCGCAATTCTTTTATTTTCAGTTTCCTTGAATCCTCCAGGGAGAACTCAACGATAGGTCTCTGCAGGATGACATGAAAATATAATCCAGTGTGGCAAGCAAAACAAAAAACACCAGAATGTGTAGTCTTAAGATTCTAAGAGTAAATAAATAAAGTGGCAACAAAGCTCCTTTAAAAACACACAACTATTCTGTTGCAAAAAGTACCTTGAGTGGGCCAAAGATGTCAGGGTTGTTGTTAAGGTAACGAAGTGTGCTGAGAGCATGTTCATGGTCCTGGAACTGGACAAAGCCATAACCCAACGATTGCCCCATCACCTGATTCTTCTCTGGCTTCTTGTCATACATCACCCGACACTAAATGGAGAAACAGGACAGACACACACACACACCACTGTAAACAATGCAGGTTTCCAACTTTTAAGAAGAATTGGCTTTGTAAATGTTTTGTGGGGAGGGAAATGTATTCAACATGTTTGGTAGACCTCAAGGACACACACACACACACACACACCCAATGTTTTTAATTCTATGATAGCCAACATTCATAAATACTACTCAGACAAAGCTGTTTCCAGGAATGGTTTAACAAAGCAGCAAATGACAGATAACTGCTATAATAATGCAGCTATAATATCTAACGTTATGCCATATTGTTTCTCACCTCTGTGATGCGGACTCCCTTGCTTCCTTTTACTGCTTGGAGGCAAAGTGCTTTGAGTTTTTTACTGTCCGCTGACTTGGGCAGGTTATGGACACACAGACGAGTCTTTGACACAAACACACTAATGTCCCGAAGCTTGGTCCTCTTTATTTCTTCAAACTAAGGGAAGTGGACAACACCAAATATAGGCATGAACATATGAGTAATTCTGGAGATGACAAGATAAACTAGCATGCAAGCATCCATTAAAATCATTCTGCAAGTATAAACATCTTAAATGGTAATTGAAAAATGAACTCACTCTGGTTCTCTTGATCATGTCTGCTTCAGGCACGCCCTCTGCAGCCTTGGTTCCAGCACGGATCACTGCGTGTGGAGGTCAGAAGAGAATATCATGAAATATAAAAACAGATTTAGAAGCAATTCAGCAAAGAAATGTGACAACTAAATTTCAATACTTATATTAATACTGATCTCACAAGACAGACATGGCTTTCCTAAGTTATTGTTAATCTTGGTTCACAGCTGTATGTGTAATGTTATGAAGTCAAATCTGCATGAAGCGATACCTTTAATATTGACAGTGAATCAAGTTACTCTGTGTACGGTAAAGGGGTCACTAATAGAGTTGAGAGACAGAACTGTCAGGTGTCAAAGAAGGAGAAAAAAAAGAGCAGGAAATGGGTTTACTCACATCCCTCTCTGGCCAGGTACAGGTTCCTGGTGCCGGTTTCTACTTTCACTTTGTTCACTTTCAGCTTGGAAGCATCCTCTCTGCTCACCGCTGACACAATCAACAGCTTTCTGCCATCTACACGGATGCCACCATTCTGCATCAAATAACCCAATGTTACAAGACAGCAATATCAACTCATTGCACAAAACAGAACAGATGATGTCATGCCATTAATAAAGACGGATACAGGAAATGTTTATAGTTAATTATTCCGCAGTTATTACCTCTGCCTCATCCTGTGCCGCAGCTATGCATTTGTCTGCAGCCACTTTAGTCTTAAACTGAGCAAATGCACAACCTGGTAAAACAACAAATCCAAAATAAGTCAATCAACCTGTGTTGGCAACACAGAGAAGAGTGTTTCATTAAAGCACTGCTGACTTACCTTTCGAATGTCCTGTGTCTGTGTGGAGAACAACCTTTATGTAGTTAAGTTCTCCGTACTTCAGGAGAACTTCCTCCAGACCATCTTCCTCCGTGTCAAAGGACAGGTTCCTAAATGAGCGTAATGAGTAAGATGAACAAACGTGGTGATAGGATGATAAGTCAGTATGAATGTGTGGATCATTTGAGTAAGATAAACAAAAGCAGGTTTAAGCTGAAGTAGTGAGAAAAACTGCAAACCTGATGAAAATCGTTCTGCCCTCTTTCACATCTGAAGGGAGAAGTTTCTTTGAGGCTTTCTTTTTAGCTTTAGACATAAGAGTAGCAGACAAGCAGTGTTAAAATAACATGTTTAATGGACATTTTTATTTACATGAAAAATGTGAAAAACATAAGCAGA